>NW_013690578.1:0-936 GCF_000517525.1 Limulus polyphemus | reverse complement strand
AATGTTTTGTAATATGTAACATTAAAGTTGTGTAACACTTGTTTGTTTATATCTACCTAGTTAATGTTTTGTAATATGTAACAATCAAAGTTGTGTAACATTTATTGGTATCTATTTAGTTAATGTTTTGTAATATGTAACATCAAAGTTGTGTAACATTTCTTTGTTGGTATCTATCTAGTTAATGTTTTGTAATATGTAACATCAAAGTTGTGTAACATTTGTTTGTTGGTATCTATCTAGTTAATGTTTTGTAATATGTGACATCAAATTTGTGTAACATTTGTTTGCTGGTATCCATGTTTGTTGGTATAATGTGTTAGATTAGCAATATATTAGAACGACAATTACACTGTTTTGTAATATGTAACATTAAAGTTGTGTTACATTTGTTTGTTGGTATCTATCTAGTTAATGTTTTGTAATATGTAACATCAAAGTTGTGTAACATTTGTTGGTATCTATTTAGTTAATGTTTTGTAATATGTAACATCAAAGTTGTGTAACACTTGTTTGTTGGTATCTATCTAGTTAATGTTTTGTAATATGTAACATCAAAGTTGTGTAACATTTGTTTGTTGGTATCTATCTAGTTAATGTTTTGTAATATGTGACATCAAATTTGTGTAACATTTGTTTGTTGGTATCTATCTAGTTAATGTTTTGTAATATGTGACATCAAATTTGTGTAACATTTGTTTGCTGGTATCCATGTTTGTTGGTATATCTAGTTAATGTTTTGTGATATGTAACATCAAAGTTGTGTAACATTTGTTAGTTGGTATCTATCTAGTTAATGTTTTGTAATATGTAACATCAAAGTTGTGTAACATTTGTTTGCTGGTATCCATGTTTGTTGGTATAATGTGTTAGATTAGTAATATATTAGAATGACAATTACACTGTTTTGTAATATGTAACATTAAAGTTGTGTTA
>NW_013690577.1:0-936 GCF_000517525.1 Limulus polyphemus | reverse complement strand
ACATTTTGATTGTTATAAAACATTTCAAGTATTGTTTGTATTGCCCAAATAATAGACGAATCGAGGATATCAAAAAGGGTCGTCAATTCGCCCTTGTTGCATTTTCGTTTGCATGATAATAGAGAATGACTGAATGAGTTTTCTATTCACGTTACTGAAGTAGAGAAAATTGAAACGAAAATGTGTTCAGGTAATTTAATTTCGTGAAAGTTATTCAGAAGTAAGTACCCTAATGCTGATCCTATTTTACCACCATTTGCTTTGATCCAAAAATTTCAATAACTAACCAACTATTTCACTGTTTCTCGATGTTAATTTCCCATTGAAAACATTTTTGATACTCACTGATCAGTTAACATAAGTTTAGAAAAGACATATAATTACAAATTCTGAAATGAATATTGATCAATGACCTCTACATTGTACATAATACGAATACTATTTAAACAGGTTGGTATTAGGTATATTCAAATAGAACGTTATCTAATACAAAATATGGGCCATATGATGTTTACGTTACTTATTTTGCAAATTACTAAATCTGAGAAATTTCATGTTGTTGATTTTTTAAAGTTCACATATTTAGACTAACCAAAAGTTATCTACCATTATATATGTAAGATAAAAACAAACATCAAAAGTAATAAGAGATATGTAAAAATAACAATAAAATAATTATAAATATAAACGTAAATGTAAAGGACAAATCCAGAAAAAACACATAAACGATTGTCATATTTACTGTAAAAATATTCATAAACAATATTATACCTATAAACAAAGTTTTGCCTAAAAAATTAAAAATGAATAAATTTAGTGTATTTTTCTATACTCTATGTAAAATAACAATATATATATATATATATATATGCACATGGGTTATATTTCTTAATTTAACTAAATAACTACTCATAGATTACAAATTACCTCCTCGTT
>NW_013690576.1:0-936 GCF_000517525.1 Limulus polyphemus | reverse complement strand
CATGTACCAATTACAAGTACGGTCGTATAAATACACCATGTACCAATTACAAGTACGGTCGTATAAATACACCATGTACCCAATTACAAGTACGGTCGTATAAATACACCATGTACCAATTACAAGTACGGTCGTATAAATACACTTGTACCAATTACAAGTACGGTCGTATAAATACATCATGATGTATTTATACGACCGTACTTGTAATTGGTACATGGTGTATTTATACGACCGTACTTTTAATTGGTGGTACATGGTGTATTTATACGACCGTACTTGTAATTGGTACATGGTGTATTTATACGACCGTACTTGTAATTGGTACATGGACCGTACTTGTAATTGGTATGTTTCTACGACGTCGAAAGAACTGAAGGAATCGTTATATATTTATACACCTAAAAGTAAACTGATTGTTCATAGATTTTAATTTATGGGGGGGTCTGGCCCCCCTCCTGTTCCTAAATATATATTGAAGGCAAATACTGCTTTGCCCAAGATAAATTGGGTCTTAAAATGCAAAAATAAAACTAGATACATCCTGTACGACCGTACTTGTTTTAGCTGAACGATGTATTTATACGACAGTAGTTGTAATGGGTAGATGATGTATTTATACTGGTGGTTTAGTGAAAAACACAGTTTATCAACAACATGGTGGTTTAGTGAAAAACACAGTTTATCAACAACATGGTGGTTTAGTGAAAACACAGTTTATCAAGAACATGGTGGTTTAGTGGAAACACAGTTTATCAACAACATGGTGGTTTAGTATGGTTTAGTGAAAAACACAGTTTATCAACAACATGGTGGTTTAGTGAAAAACACAGTTTATAAACAACATGGTGGTTTAGTGAAAAACACAGTTTATCAAGAACATGGTGGTTTAGTGAAAAAACACAGTTTATAAACAACATGGTGGTTTAGTGATAA
>NW_013690575.1:0-936 GCF_000517525.1 Limulus polyphemus | reverse complement strand
TATCTGCTGCCACGTAAATTGCTTCTACTAACTTAGTTAACTCAATTATCTTACTTTTACGTTAAACGATATCTGCAGCCACGTAAAGTGCTTCTTGTAACTTAGCTTACTCATTTCTACTTCTTGTTACATTAGAAGATATCTACAGCCTCTTAAAGTGCTTCTACTAAGTTAGTTAACTCAGTTCTACTACTTGTTACATTAATAGATATCTGCAGACACGTAAAATGCTTATTGTAAATTAGCTCACTCAGTTCTACTTCTTGCTAAATTAGAAGGTATCTGCAGCCACGTAAAGAGCTTCAAATAAGTTAGTTAACTCAGTTCTGCTACTTGCTACATTTAAAGATATCTGCAGCCACGTAAAGTTCTTCTACTGACTTAGTTAACTCATTTCTACTACTTGTTACACTAATAGATATCCGCACCCACGTAAAGGGCTTCTACTAACTTAGCTAACTCAGTTCTAACACTTGCTGTAGTAAAACATATCTACCACCACATAAAGTGCTTCTACTATCTTAGTTAACTCAGTTCAACTACTTCCTATATGAAACGATATCTTCTACTGAGTTAGTTAACTCAATTCTAATATTTGCTACATTAAAAGTTATATGCAGCCTCGTAAAGTGCTTCTAATAATTTAGTTAACTCAGTTCTATCATTTTCTACATTAAAAGATATCTGCTCCCACGTCAAGTGATTCTAAGAAGTTAGTTAACTCAGTTCTACTACTTCCTACTGTAAAAGATATCTGCATTCACGAAAAGTGCTTCTACTAACTTAGTTACCTAAGTTCTAATATTTGCTAGATTAAAAGATATCTGCAGCCACTAAAAGTGCTTCTACTAACTTAGTTAACTCAGTTCTAAAACTTGCTACATTAAAAGATATATTCAACCAAATAAAGTGCTTATAGTAATTTAGCTAACTCAG
>NW_013690574.1:0-936 GCF_000517525.1 Limulus polyphemus | reverse complement strand
AGAAGTGTTCACAAGTAACGTAAACACTGTTAGTATAGCTTGTCAACAGTGTTCAGAAGTAATGTAAACATTGTTAGTTTAGCTTATCAACAGCAGTGTTCAGAAGTAACGTAAACACTGTTAGTATAGCTTGTCAACAGCAGTGTTCACAAGTAATGTAAACATTGTTAGTATAGCTTGTCAACAGCAGTGTTCAGAAGTAACGTAAACATTGTTAGTATAGCTTGTCAACAGCAGTGTTGAGAAGTAACGTATTTATGAGCTGTCCAATATGGTCGAAGTCACTAATATATAGCTGCCCAATAAATTTGAAGTGTTTCAGAATTATAATTGTCCACAAGTTTGAGGTTATCGTAATTGCTAATTGTCGAATGGCATTCATCTATTACATTATAACTGTTGAATAAGGTTGGATGTGTATTGTATCGACCACAAACTGTGATTATGAATTGTCTAATAAGGCTTAATTAATTGATTAGTTATGATTGAAATGTCTGCGTTTTTTTCAAGAAAATAAAATATTTCTTTTTCAGATTATATACGTAAATACTAAAGATGTTGTTTTAGAATAAACCTAAATTAATTAATGTTATTCATAGAAGCATAAATAGTAGTAATAGTTTGTTGTTTTCTTGTATTTCCAACGTGCCGCACCAATCCTGAGTCGGCAGATAACGCATGAAAGACTATAATATACACCATTGTTATATTATAATATATATATATATATATTAAACTTCTAACCTACTGACACAGTATTTTTGGGCTCTCAATGTCACGATATACATAAGCAACAATAAGTTAAAGTTATAGTAAGAATATATGTACACGACCGACATTTATAACCACATATAACAACAACAACAATAGCTAGAAGTAAGAATCTGTCAAGAAGAAAAGTTAGAATGATGTCGGTAAAAACGACATTGTTAAAAC
>NW_013690573.1:0-936 GCF_000517525.1 Limulus polyphemus | reverse complement strand
ATGGATTACCCTGTACTGAATGTCCATCAGTGGATCTGTTGTTTAGTGATGGCTTGACTTTACCATCCTGTCTGACCGATTTCCTTCTCTTTCTGTAATTACATGTTTGCTGTTATATTTCCTCCTTGCAACAGACATTGTATTCATCTGTCGTCATTGCTGATAAACTCCAATTACCGATGTCTTGAAGTAGCCTTCTCATGTAACGGTCTTGGCCACTGTGACACCCGCTAGACGTGCACCCACTATCATGCCTTTCTTAAATGCTTACGTATTTTTTCTTTTACCCATATCTGTTAGATTGATTGAAAATGTGTTCGTATCAGTCTCCTACAATGATGCTTCATTGATCACCTGACACATCATGTGATCAACCAAATTTGCATTCTTAGCTCAGATCAAGCGCAAGTTTGAAAGAGTCCATACGTCCTAATATAATGACCAGCCAGTGTATGCTTTATTGTCTTAATAAAAGGATCCAAGATGTTAAATTTTATTAGAAATTCAAAAATAGAAACAATTGAATGGAGAAGGAAATACACAAAAACTTACGTAAATATGTATATAATGAAGCACAGAGAAAGACAGAAAAAAGTTAAGAAGTTAAAATAAAAAAGACACAAAGTAACTATTTAGGTTGATGAAATAGATGGGTCACGGAGAAAAAAAAATAAGACGAAAAGGAAAGAAATATTCATCTATTGAGTAATAGATAAAGTATATATATACCAGAGGGAAGAACCGAAAACGTGCATATACGTTGAGAAAAGAGGGGGGGAAAGTAGGACAAATATTATTTATCGAAACAGAGTAGGAAACTAAATAAATCAATAACGAATGTGGATTCACTGATATAAACGAATAGACAGACTACTAAATGACTATTGTGAAGTGTGTAAGAAATAAATGGAAACTGAAGAAAGAGAAGGACAGACA
>NW_013690572.1:0-936 GCF_000517525.1 Limulus polyphemus | reverse complement strand
TTTATACAACCGTTATCATATGCTGATAATTTAAATTATTCGGTATTAAAACTGAGAACATGATGAAAAGCTACGTGCATAGGACATAAAAGTGGGTTTGTTTATTTGTATTGAACACAAAGCTACACAATGGGCTACTTGTGCTCTGTCAGCCAGAGTATCGAAACCCGGTTTCTAGCGTTGTAAGTCCGCAGTGCCACTGGGTAGCGCCTAAAACTTGGAACAAAAACGACACGTCGAAATTGAGATTAATGAAAACAAAAAAAAAAGGTAATAAATCATGGTTGAAAAGGATGAGAAATACACTTACCTGAAGGTTAAGACTGTCAGAGCAAAATATTGAGAGTATCTTTTGGTTGAGATTAGAAAAATAAATCTCAGGGTTAATGGTGGTAAAATTCATGACGTATCACGTGAAAATCTAGGTAAAAGGAACAAAACATCATGATTTAGAATGAGAGAAAGAGAACACATCAAAGTGAGAGGAAATGAGAGAAACAATACATCATGGTTACGGGAAGAATATGTCACTTTCCGTGTTTTAAATTAGACAGAAAACCAACACATCTTTCGATTGAAAACAGGAAAAACAAAATACATCACGTATAAGATTACTGAAAAGGAAGGAACTTTACGGTTGATTGTGGAAAGAAAGATGGTAAATCTCTTCAATTTCAACAAACAAATTTATTGTACCTTGATGCTTATAGCCAAATAGTTTTGTACAAGTCATAAAATGTAAGTGCATCGTTATGCTAAAACTTCTAAAAAATTTCAGCCCTGGATAATAATAGACATACACGATTGCTAATTTCGGTTTCAAAGTAAAAATCAACAACACTGTCTTTGCTTTTATTATATTTTGTTTTTGTTAATAACTTCATTCTAAGAATAAATCACAACTCACGTTATTATTCTGGTCTCAAGATCGCAGAG
>NW_013690571.1:0-936 GCF_000517525.1 Limulus polyphemus | reverse complement strand
ATATCGTTGCCATATAGAAACATTGAAGCTCTAAGCTTGAATCCAGTATCTGTTTATATCTTAGCCATATTGAAACATTGAAGCTCTAAGCTTGAATCCAGTATCTGTTTATATTGTTGCCATATTGAAACATTGAAGCTCTAAGCTTTGAATCCAGTATCTGTTTATATCGTTGCCATATTGAAACATTGAAGCTCTAAGCTCGAATCCAGTATCTGTTTATATCGTTGCCGGCAACTATTTAAAAACTAAATCTAAGAGACTTTAAACGAAACGTTGCGCAACGTTGAGCTCAGAAAATGATATTGGTATTCACGTCAAACCTACTAAAGGTATTTACCCCCGCCTTTGATTTTAAACTACTGACCACAGGGAAGTCAGTCGATCAGCATCACCTTACCACCTTCGCTGAGCTCTACCACAGGGCGAAGTGGCGCCCCCTCACAAAAGAAAGTTGTAACTTATCCTAAGTTGTATCGTTATGTCTGAAGATAAATGAGTTGAAAGAAAAATTAATTTTGATTGCTTATTTCACATACAGCTTTGGTTACATTTTGCACATTTGCTTTGTGTATGTATCTCAGGAATACCGAACACGAGACACACACACACACACAGTCCGCATGACTGCCCACTGGTGTCACCTTACGTGTACTCTACTAATTCTGTTGCAAGACAAACGTATTAATTAATTCTTGCGGCAGCTTATCGTTTTGTTGAGACACGAGGTCAGTTAGGTCAGACAGACGTAGTTTGTTTTGACTCTGCTGTGTGGCTTTAGCTCCCCCACAAATCTGGTTTGTTGTATTCATGTCACCCGTGGAAAAAATCACGTGGCTATCAGTAATAATAACCAAAATTAGAAAAAAAAAACAGGTTGATATTAAGTTGCAACTTCAAAGCTTTTAAGTGTGGCCATACCAACTAACACCAGAC
>NW_013690570.1:0-937 GCF_000517525.1 Limulus polyphemus | reverse complement strand
TTGATATGTTATTCTAAGTCGAGATAATCTGATATATTTCAATAATTAGTGCCAATCAGCTGATCTAGGTCGAGATATCTGATATGTTATTCTAAGTCGAGATAATCTGATATATTTCAATAATTAGTGCCAATCATATCTCGACCTAGATCAGCTGATTGGCACTAATTATTGAAAGATATCAGATTATCTCGACTTAGAATAACATATCAAATATCTCGACCTAGATCAGCTTGATATGTTATTCTAAGTCGAGATAATCTGATACAAGTAACAAAAACAAACAAAAGTAGGTTGCCAATACAACTTCAAGATCGTATTTGAGAAAAGACGTGAGATAATCCAACAAGTAAGGTAAGGCCAGGAATGACACTCGTAAGACTAAGTATATGGTTATATTCCTATGTTTTGTGCTCTTGTGTTTTCTTTAGAGCTATTGTTATTTTACTACGTTTAGTATTTCAAGTCACTGATGTATGAATACACAAAATGTCAATACTACTGTGTAATCAACTTCTATTGGTCCTCTAGGCTTGCTGCTTTCCAAACTACCGGCAGTGTGTGGGCTCACTTGGGCATTCCTTTTATTACAGTGTGCATTCTACTTCTTACCGTGATGAAGGTATCTATCTTCTTTCGTTTTAATTGTCCCCGTTTATACTTATCACTAATCAGCTTGATTACCTGATGTTCTTGTTGATGGATCTTTCTTTTTTTTTTCGTCAAAAATATAAACACTGCCACGAAAAACCAGGTAATGAAGAAAAAGTTGCATGTATATTTCAAAACATCAAAAAGACTTTTTCTTTTTTATTTCCTACAGAGGTAAGTGTTTAAAGTACTTCTAGGTAACCAAACATATGATGTTCGAAAATGTACACATGGTTGATATGTTCCTATGGTAACTATTGGTCTTCTAGGTAACCAAACATATGAT
>NW_013690569.1:0-937 GCF_000517525.1 Limulus polyphemus | reverse complement strand
GTGTAGCTTTGTACTTAATTACAAACGAGCAAACTTTCTGGTTTCAAGCAACAAAATATTCCAAATCTTTATTTTTCAAACCAAAATAAAACAAGAAATTTAAAGGCAGGGGGAATAGCAAATCGTTTAAATTACAATTAAGATGAGTTTCTTGTTTTTTTTCCCATCTTGATATTCTGTAATTCAAAACAAAGCATATATTATGTAAAAATACAACATTTATACTATAGATCTACGTACCAACAAATACATAATCGCGCCAGCAAAACTATAACGACTGGTATAACTTACAGTGAAAATGATACAAGACATCTGAGCTCATCGGTACAAGAAACGCTATTGGTTGGTTTTTACTTTCTCTTTATATTATAGCCAACGTTAAGGCAGAAGTGAAACAATAGAAAAATATCATAGTTTAATTAGTATCATTTACGTATAATATATCTATTTCGGTAAGGTCTAAGTCCAAGTAACTTTATATATTTTTACATGATTCAAAATATCGAAATCCGAGCCCTCCAAATGTATGAAACTAAATCATAAATATTGATTGGAGGAAAGCTGAGATTCAGCTAAAAAAACAAGTAAACTTACTTATGATTGGATGAAGAAGGCTAAGGCAAGCAAACACCTTGAATAACATCTTGCTTGAGGTAATAGTCTTTCTGAAGGATGAATACAGAGAGATGTTAATTAACTATTTTCACTACGAAACTAAGTAAGATTTCTTAGTCTTCAGACAATATTTGACGATCAAGTTAATTCTTGTTATAAGCCGAATAACTTCCAAAGCCAGAATTTAATATACTCTACAGGAAAGATGCAGCCGCTTCAGTACCATCGTGAGAACTGACTAAAGAACTCGACAGCGCAACGAACATCTCTCGGAACGTTCGGTAGGGTCCATTCAGTGATAGGGTAGAGCGAACGCTAAGCC
>NW_013690568.1:0-937 GCF_000517525.1 Limulus polyphemus | reverse complement strand
ATAAAAACACATTCAACCTGCAATAGATCTATGTGATATCTCTAAACCTAATGAACAAAACAGATAAAAACACATTCAACCTGCACTACATCTATGTGATATCTCTAAACCTAATGAACAAAACAGATAAAAACACATTCAATCTGTACTAGATCTATGTGATATCTGTAAACCTATTGAACAAAACAGATAAAAACACATTCAATCTGCAATAGATCTATGTGATATCTCTAAACCTAATGAACAAAACAGATAAAAACACATTCAACCTGTACTAGATCTATGTGATATCTCTAAACCTAATGAACAAAACAGATAAAAACACATTGAACCTGCACTAGATCTGTGTGATATCTGTAAACCTAATGAACAAAACAGATAAAAACACATTGAACCTGCAATAGATCTATGTGATATCTGTAAACCTAATAAACCAAACAGATAAAAACACATTCAACCTGCAATAGATTCATAAAATGTTCATAGTTTTGTTTAATACAACTTCCACAGTAGCCTCTAGAAGAAACAAACATACATATCTTTATCATTCTTTATCAAAAACAAACAAACATACTTACTTTCATCATCCTTCCGCATAACATTCGTTATTCTTCAAGAAATATTTTATATTAACTTATAACAAATATGTAACATCTCATAGAAAAAATAAATAAAACGGGTTATTTTTATAAGGAAATCCAACACAGGCTGCAATTCTCTAAAATTCAGTATTGTACCATCCTAAACATTATGTTACAGAAATTGATATCTAGTTAGTTAAGTTTATTTATCTAAAATCCAGTATTGTACCATCCTAAACATTATGTTACAGAAGTTGATATCTAGTTAGTAAAGTTTATTTATCTAAAATCCAGTATTGTACCATCCTAAACATTATGTTAAAGGAATTTATATATAGTTAGTAAAGTTTATTTAA
>NW_013690567.1:0-937 GCF_000517525.1 Limulus polyphemus | reverse complement strand
TTTTAGTGCCATAATTAGAATTGTCTGATACGGTGCATAGTTTATGAACATACTATTAGTGCCATAATTAGAATTGTCTAACACAGTGCATAGTTTATGAACATACTATTAGTGCCGTAATTAGAATTGTCTGATACGGTTGCATAATTTACGAACATACAATTAGTGCCATAATTAGAATTGTCTAACACAGTGCATAGTTTATGACCACCAGAAATATATCTGTTTTTAATTAGCATCCAGATATTCAGGTCAAGTGTTGCAAGAGCATCAAGTTTCTTTGTGCAGAAGACGTACATACCTTGAAGCTCTGGATGACTGGAATACGCATTGCCAAAGTAAGAGGAAGAGTTTCTTTTTGTTCGTAGGAACTTGAACGTTTCTACCTTAAGCTGCTAGACACAAGGTAAAATATTAAAACTAAAGGATACGTGCTCTTCATCAGGTTGTAAGCTGTACGATCCGATGAAGAGAAGGTAAAATATTAAAACTAAAGGATACGTGCTCTTCATCAGGTTGTAAGCTGTACGATCCGATGAAGAGAAGGTAAAATATTAAAACCAAAGGATACGTGCTCTTCATCAGGTTGTAAGCTGTACGATCCGATGAAGAGAGCTAGCTTGAAACATCATCCTTATTTAAATAAAAATATAACAAAAACTTGGCGATTTTTTCAACCTATTTTGATATATTTGTCGCCTATGCGACAAATATGTAATTGATTTTGTGTTACTGTTGGTTTTTCTTAACACATGAATGAACTAAAACAAATACATATCCCTCACTCAATGTTTTATATGACGATATATTGGCCAGTAAAAAGACAAAATATGATGAGTATGAATAAAAGTTTAGTTACTTCACGTTTTTAATAAACTGCCAAGATTGAATCATGACAGTTTAGACACAATCTTCTATTGTTTTTAAATTCGATGAC
>NW_013690566.1:0-937 GCF_000517525.1 Limulus polyphemus | reverse complement strand
CTACAATATGCTAATTGTACACGTACATTTTGTAAATGGCACCACTGTACAATATGCTAATTGTACACGTACACTTTGTAACTGGTACAACTGTACAATATGCTAATTGTACACGTACACTTTGTAACTGGTACCATTGTACAATATGCTAATTGTACACGTACACTTTGTAACTGGTACAACTGTACAATATGCTAATTGTACACGTACACTTTGTAACTGGTACCACTGTACAATATGCTAATTGTACACGTACATTTTGTAATTGGTACCACTGTACAATATGCTAATTGTACACGTACATTTTGTAACTGGTACCATTGTACAATATGCTAATTGTACACGTACACTTTTACCAGTTACAAAGTGTACGTGTACAATTAGCATATTGTACAGTTGTACCAGTTACAAAGTGTACGTGTACAATTAGCATATTGTACAATGGTACCAGTTACGTTACAAAATGTACGTGTACAATTAGCATATTGTACAGTGGTACCAGTTACAAAATGTACGTGTACAATTAGCATATTGTACAGTGGATTGTACAGTGGTACCAGTGCTAATTGTACACGTACATTTTGTAACTGGTACCACTGTACAATATGCTAATTGTACACGTATATTTTGTAACTGGTAACACTGTACAATATGCTAATTGTACACCTGAAGATTGTGCACCATATTGTCTACTGAAGCATGTAAAGTGTGTTTCGTTTTTAACCTTTTACAAATAAAGTTATTGTGAATGTAGAAACGTTGTGTTATTTTATGTTTTAGTTTTATTAAAAAAAGTTAAAAAAGCGAAGGACCAAGGACAAGTGTAGTACTGGTGATATGAGCATGTATTAGACAAGTGTAGTACTGGTGATATGAGCATGTATTAGACAAGTGTAGTACTGGTGATATGAGCATGTATTAGACAAGTGTAGTACTG
>NW_013690565.1:0-937 GCF_000517525.1 Limulus polyphemus | reverse complement strand
ATAAGGAAGTGACAATAATCAGTGTTCTACAACAGTGGTTTTAAAGAAGTGACAATAATCAGTGTTCTACAACAGTGGTTTTAAAGAAGCGACAATAATCAGAGTTCTACAACAGTGGTTTTAAAGAAGTGACAATAATCAGTGTTCTACAACAGTGGTTTTAAAGAAGTGACAATAATCAGTGTTCTACAATGGTGGTTTTAAAGAAGCGACAATAATCAGTGTTCTACAACAGTGGTTTTAAAGAAGTAACAATAATCAGTTTTCTACAACAGTGGTTATAAGGAAGTGACAATAATCAGAGTTCTACAATGGTGGTTTTAAAGAAGCGACAATAATCAGTGTCCTACAACAGTGGTTATAAGGAAGCAACAATAATCAGAGTTCTACAACAGTGGTTATAAGGAAGTGACAATAACCATCTCTATACAACAGTGGTTGCAAGTAAGTGACATACAGAAATCTGTAACAGTGGTTTCAAATAAGTGATAAAAATAATGTTCTACAACAAAAATTATCAAAACCAAGTTCAGTTCTTACTCACTACTAGTGACTGCTACACAAAATTTGAAAATATCATTTTTAATAGCTGATCATTTTCCATTATTGTGGTATTTGTAATTGTAATGTTCAACAACAAATAAAACTTCAACTCATAGATAACCAGTATAATGTGATGAATTCAGAATTGCAAGATTTGTAAACAATATGTTGTTAATTGTTGTTCCCTCGGTTGATAAACCTGTTTAATAATTTTCTCAATTACACAGGACTGCGAGTTTAAACTTCATAAAAGTTGTTTTGGTTCTAATAACGGATTTTCCATAATTCAGATTTTGATAATAATATTAATTTTTTCTATCATTTAAGGATTTTTTACAAATTGGGATAAAAAAATTCTTACTTAGATGAAATTATTATTTCATTTACCACGATG
>NW_013690564.1:0-937 GCF_000517525.1 Limulus polyphemus | reverse complement strand
CCACTAAGCCCAAGAGCACCTCTTGCTAACAGAGCCTGTCCTCTAACACTAAGCCCAAGAACACAAACTATCACTGCCAATGTTCACTCTTATGTTGTGATCAGGGAATTAGAAGTTCATTTATCTCCACCCAACCAAATTACACAAAGTTTATTGTGTTTTGTTATTACTATTTCATATATATTCCGTTAAGAATCGACGAAAGAACTGTTTCTAACGTAAATGTTTTTCATCAAAAAGCCGATTAGTGGAATGAGACTAGGACTAGGACCTGAACCCAGGACCTCTGGCTAACAGAGCCAGTGCTCTACTATTGACCTGTCGAAGAGCATAAGCTGCTCCAGTAACTGTTCACTCATACTACATGGCGTGTTAATAGTTTAAAATGTTACAGCATTTGTAGGCCTAGGTAAGGTGACACAGACGTAAACAAAACCAAAAGTATGTTGAATGTCACAAAATACTGACAGGAAGGAGCTGCAAAGTGAGGGTGCTTGGCTAGACAGAAATTGATACATTGATATATTTTATAGTTGCTACATAAGTCAAATATGTAAAATTGGACGTGGCACCCACTGTTCCGACGCCTCTGCCTATTTATTAAGCACGAGCAGACTAGACAGTATTTCGACATATACGTGGTCTAACATGTATATTCCTAATATTATACGCATTACAAAACGTGTACACCTAATAATATACTCAGTACAAAACGTGTACACCTAATATTATACCCAGTACAAAACGTGTACACCTAATAATATACTCAGTACTAAACGTGTACACCTAATAATATATTCAGTACAAAACGTGTACACCTAATAATATACTCAGTACAAAACGTGTACACCTAATATTATATGCATTACAAATCGTGTACACCTAATATTATACCCAGTACAAAACGTGTACACCTAATATTATACCCAGTACAAAA
>NW_013690563.1:1460-1874 GCF_000517525.1 Limulus polyphemus | reverse complement strand
AACCAACATATGGGTTTTATTGTTGTCACTACTGAGTTTGAACCATTTGCAAAATATCAGAATAAACTACATATATATATATCAGTTGAGCCTGTTTTAATTCTAACACAATAACAACAGAAGTGTGGGTCTTACTACAAAGCAAAGATTGTAAGAAAGAAAAATAAAAATTTCTTTTGTGGTACTAATAGTATTACGTACAAATCACACAAGTTTTTCATTCTAAATACTGAATCATATTATTATTATTATGAACTAAATATAAAATTATGCTAAATTATTGAGCTTAAAACTACAAATTTAAATTCAAAAGAATATAAAAAATCACAAACTCCTTCAGTTCAAAGTCCTAAGTCTAATTCATGTAAAGACTTTGTATATGCCACTCGGTAACTCTTAACCCTAACAATCGTG
>NW_013690563.1:0-523 GCF_000517525.1 Limulus polyphemus | reverse complement strand
TATATATATATCAGTTAGACTGTTTTAATTCTAACGCAATAACAACAGAAGTGTGGGTCTTACTACAAAGTAAAGATTGTAAGAAGGAAAAATATAAAATTCTTTTGTGGTACTAATAGTATTAGGTACAAATCACACAAGTTTTTCTTTCTAAATACTGAATCATATTATTATTATTATGAACTAAATATAAAAGTATGCTAAATTATTGAGCTTAAAACTACAAATTTAAATTCAAAAGAATATAAAAAATCACAAACTCTTTCAGTTCAAAGCCCTAAGTGTAATTCATGTAAAGACTTTGCACTCGCCACTCGATAGCTCTTAACCCTAACAATCGTGGATCAACTTATTTCCTAAAAAATATATCTATTTGAGTTAATTTTTCAATATAATGATTAATATAAACAGATATACCATGCAGCATGACTTAAGCTACTATATATGAAAAATAAAAGTCACGTACATCCCATGCAGTTTTTTCCAGAAGCAACTTTTCTAACGCTTACATAAAAACCCTATT
>NW_013690562.1:0-937 GCF_000517525.1 Limulus polyphemus | reverse complement strand
ATGACAGAATAGTTTTCTTACCCACATGTCTTTTTCTTCCTAACAGCAGCTTGTGTGGGAAACAACTCGTTTCACACAACAATGAAATGTGCAAGGTACAAAACTTAGTACTTTGTAAACATTCATGTTAATAAATACACATTTTGAATCAAACACTGATTATATTCTGCTAGTCAAAATATTTCATCTGGTGCTAACATTAATAAAACTTAGTTTGAATAAATCTTTCTTGTATTAAAATGTTAGGTTCAACCTCAATAGGCAATACTTATATCATTATATATATATGATAAAGAGACTACTATTTGGTGTTGGTTAAAATGCTACATAGCTGAAGTTATTTATATACAACAGCACTTTATTGTTGTTTAACAGATAGAAACCACAGTTCAAAATACATAAAAGTTGAAAAGCCACTCACCAGAGACCACTGCTTCATCACTTGGTCGTCGTTTCTTCGCTGTTTTCGGTGATGTATAACCAATAGCAGGGCCAGCAGATAACCGTCTTTTATCACTGGTGTTTCTTACAGACTGAGCTTCACCAGGAACTTCGACAGGTTGGTGAGCTGAGCGTGAAAACCTTCTTAAACAGAGAGACAAGACTGTTGCTAATATGATAAGCTGTATGGCCAGGAAGCAAACATGAGTTTCTAGAATCTAAAGAAGAAGAACACTTGGGTTAGGAAATCAAGAAGTAATAGATGGAAAAGTGAATCCACCAAGTAGAAAATACTATTTCAATATGCAAATAAAGCTAGTGAAATACATAACATAAATAAAGCTGGAAAATCACATAACATAAATAAAGCTGGTAAATACGTAACATAAATAAAGCTGGTAAATACGTAACATAAATAAAGCTGGTAAAATACGTAACATAAATAAAGCTAGTGAAATACATAACATAAATAAAGCTGGTAAAATACGTAACATAA
>NW_013690561.1:0-937 GCF_000517525.1 Limulus polyphemus | reverse complement strand
GAGTTGGCGGTGGGTGGTGATGACTAACGCAGATAGCCCTCATGTAGCTTTGCGCGAAATTAAAACAACAACAACAAGAAAATCAAAATCAATACACGGTAGTGTGTCGTGCGGCTAAAACAACCTTCAGGACACACTGTGCGTTATTAACAGGAGGGATAGTTGAGATTTTCCACCTTCTGTGTCTCGGATTGCGGTAATCCAACTTATCATATATTTTCAGTGGATGTGCTTTACCCGACTCTTACTTCACGTATCAAATTTCAAGGCAATCCATTAAGAAGTAACCGAGATATCCAAAAATACGGAAACTTTATATGATACAAAAATACTTAACTTTACGGATTTTTTCAAATCTGGTACACCGATAGATCTTTTCAACCTACAAGTACGAGCCTCGTTTGGTGTAAATATAATGCACGAGAATGGTTAAATCTATGTTAGTTACGAAAATTATCATGAAAGGCTGAACTTTGTTCGGAAAAAGAAACTGGTAAAAATCAATTTGATTCGAAAGCAAAGGAACAAAAAATATATATAATCAATGGAAAAATACTAGAAAGTGGATTAATGTTAGGCTTAGTTTTAAGTAAAAAGAATAGATAAGGAATAAAATAAATAGCTATCGAGAATACAATTGAATTTTAGAACAACTAAAGACGAGATCTGTAAAGAATGATGAAAATGTTACGCCTTAAGCCCGGTTTAGAAATAAAAGAACATGAGCTAGAGATCGGTGATGTAATAAAAAATTAAGATTTAAGCTTACTTTGAGACGAATTGAAATGAAAATAAGATGCTACGGAAAAGGATTAAATGTTAAATTTTCTTTGGAAACGAAAGGAAATGAAATATATAACAGAATGAAAAAAAGTAGCTAAATGTTAGGCTTAATTTTAAAGATAAATGGAACTGTTAGTGAGATATGTAAAGAAAT
>NW_013690560.1:0-937 GCF_000517525.1 Limulus polyphemus | reverse complement strand
AAAAACTCAAAGCTGCTCTATGAGCCGCTAAGCCGCAGCTAAAAATTAAACATTCTAAAACCTTAATTAATAAGTTTAAGAAATAACTACGTTTTTTTCTTAAAGCCCCTAAAATCCAATTGTGAAGACACCAGGCAACACTTCTGTTACGCCTTTTTCAGTTGAAATAAATAAATACAACTGTTTTTAATATCTTAAGTTGAATAAAAAATCGCAAGTATAAATTCCTAGCAATTGCTCTTACCACATTTTTTAATAATTACGCTCAATTCAGTGACGTTTAAATAAAGAATTGAGGTTTCAAAATATAAGATAACAATTTCAAAACCTACAAACGTAAGCTCAGGTTTAGAACTATTTTGTTTTGTTTTTTACAAATAGTCTTCATATATTCTCATCCAGAAGCTTTATATCTGAAAAACAGCCCCAAATAAAGCTAATAAATATACTTCTTATTGAACATTCTTTTTTTTTACAACTTTCTTTTTCGTTTTACTTTCAATTCACTAAATGAAACATACCTATAATGGAACAAACATTAACTTTCAAGCACACAGATTACGGCTACACTCAATGATGTAGGCTGGTAGACCTATTTCTTTGTATAGATTTAAACATGGCAATTTACATCATTTAATCACAATCGGTTAACCATTCTTTTAAGTTATAATATATATATATATATATTGGATTTATCCACCAAACTGAATTTTTGGGAGTAAATAATAATAAACTGATTTTTGTTTAAAAATTGATTATTTGTGTTAGAAATTTTCATTTGATATTCTTGTTATATCACTACCGAGGAAAAAAGTAAATTATTTAATAGAATATTTAATCTTCTAATCAGCAAGAATTTACCATTACTTTTTAATAACTATTTTAATTAAGCAAGATTTTCTCAGAATTAAAGGTCATTGTTATTTTCGTGCCTGGC
>NW_013690559.1:0-937 GCF_000517525.1 Limulus polyphemus | reverse complement strand
CTTGTTGTTGTTGTTTTTTTTCTCCCTAAGATACACTTGTTGTTGTTGTTTTTTTCCCTAAGATACACTTGTTGTTGTTGTTTTCTCCCTAAGATACACTTGTTGTTTTCATTGAGTTTCGTTTTTATTATAAACATGATTGGTCTTTTAGCATATGTATTTAGGACTAAACCTAGACTTCATAAGCTCGTGAGATATTATTGGAGTTACGACACATTGTTTAAAGATAATTTTTCGTTAATTAATTACCCCACGTTTCTGTTTATTATGCACAGAAAATCATTCTTTTCGTTTCAACTCTTATTGACACCAACTTCTGATCAAAGCACGGTATCCACAGAGATTAGAATTTAAAACCCAACCAGTAATGAGGAGAGCTAATTAAATACACTGTTTTTAATTATAAGGATTAAAACGCATTGTTTCACCAGTTGGACACCCTCACGGTTAAACATGTTTTCGACCATAATCCCAATAATATCTCGAGGGAAAAGAAAACAATGTAAAATATTATGTACACTAATAACATACACTAATAACATATACTAATAACATATACTAATTATTGTTCTATATATATATATATATTAAGTATTCTCAAAACTAAATATAGTAGCAAAGAATTTCAATTAATAACACTTTTAATGGCAACGACGGATCAGTCTTAGCCTATCCTAATTTAGAAGAAGCCCTAGTGGCCAAATAGTTATTGTGCCGTACTGTGAATCTTAGGGCTCATGGTTCGCGTCTTGTTGCCGAAAAAATATACTCGGCATTTTGGGATAGCCTCTTCATTATAAGAGTAACAGTCAAATTCCATTTATCGATTAGAGTAGCCCAAAAGTTGGCGATGGGTGCTGTTAACTGGCTGCCTACCCATTTAAAGTCTGGCACAGTTGAATCGTTCAGATAGCAAGTACCCTCAAAAAAGATCATC
>NW_013690558.1:0-937 GCF_000517525.1 Limulus polyphemus | reverse complement strand
AGGTCATCTTCATAGGTGGATGTGCTCCAATACTATCATAGGTCATCTTCATAGGTGGATGTGCTCCTCCACCTATGAAGATGACCTATGATAGTATTATGATAGTATTGGAGCACAGGATGTGCTCCAATATTATCATAATTCATCTTCATAGGTGGATGTGCTCCAATATTATCATAATTCATCTTCATAGGTGGATGTGTTCCAATACTATCATAGGTCATCTTCATAGGTGGATGTGATCCAATACTATCATAAGTCATCTTCATAGGTGGATGTGTTTCAATACTATCACAAGTCATCTTCATAGGTGGATGTGATCCAATATTATCATAGGTCATCTTCATAGGTGGATGTGTTTCAATACTATCATAGGTCATCTTCATAAGTGGAAGACATTCCTCATTTCAGGCAATACCATCAACAACAGTGGGTATCACTAGTTGTTCATACAACATCTTGCTTTCCGGGACACTATTTTTTGGTTTTTACAAGTGCAGATTTGTAAAAACATTGGACAGTGGATGCTCCTGGGTTTAGCGACTATTCTCCCAGGCATTTTCAATGAACCTTATGCTAGTTACTACAAAATATGGTGGCATTTTTGATATGTTGTTGGGTGCTAGTTGGGCAATTAGACAACTGTAGTGGGTAAAATAAGAAGGGACATTTACTGCTGCTTGATACATCACAGTTTTCGAGAAAGACCTTCTACCTGAATAGTCCAGTGACTAGGGTGCCAGACTAGGTAGTGTATTTGTATAAAATGATGTCTTAAATGTCAGGGCATTACCACTCTCCCATGGCCAGGCCAGTCACTGTATATGATTTCCATCAAGCATGTATGATCATTCCCCTCTGAAAGCACTAGAACAATTAACTTCTAGGAATGCTCTCAACCAATGATCATTCCCTTTGAAAGCACTAGAACAACCAA
>NW_013690557.1:0-937 GCF_000517525.1 Limulus polyphemus | reverse complement strand
TAAACGGTATGTATAGTATATATGTGAAACATTTTACAACGTTCTTCTTAAAACCATCCATTTTGGTTTAATCGGGGGTTGACATAGATAAACAAGTTTTATATTTTCACTATGATTGGTTAATACTTTATATCAAACATATACCTGCAACTGTCGGTATGGAGCATATTACGAAGTTAGTTTTCAATTTTCCCAGTACTTATAACTAGTGAAAACTTGTATGTACAAACTGTAGTAAAAACTTGCAACCCCAAGTAATAAAAAATACTTGCTGGAAAAGATATTGTAAGGAATCTACAGGTCAATTTCTGATCGGCTTATTTTAATAACTCAGAATTTTCCATCATTACGCCTACAGAGACTTACTTACAAATATGAGATATATAATAAATATAGGTTCTTTAACCCTGAAAGCAAAATGTACAGAGTATTCCATTGATTTTTAACAATTTAAAATTAGAGGGATAGCTACTGTTACAAGCACAAAATTTACTTATAGAACCATGAGACGAGAGTTTGAAACGTTCAATAATTGGGCAACAGAGATAATAATCAAAGTTTTAACTTTCATTACATAACACCATTTATGATAAACTTTGATAATAAAAGTTTAAACTTTCATTACATAACACCACTTATGATAAACTTTGATAATAAAGTTTAAACTTTCATTACATAACAGCACTTATGATAAACTTTGATAATAAAAGTTTAAACTTTCATTACATAACACCACTTATGATAAACGTTAATAATCAAAGTTTTAACTTTCATTACATAACAGCACTTATGATAAACTTTGATAATAAAAGTTTAAACTTTCATTACATAACACCACTTATGATAAACTTTGATAATAAAAGTTTAAACTTTCATTACATAACACCACTTGTGATAAACTTTGATAATCAATGTTTGAACTTTCATTACATAACAG
>NW_013690556.1:0-937 GCF_000517525.1 Limulus polyphemus | reverse complement strand
TAGAAATCTAAAACTGTTTCCGTCACATTTGAGATTGAGAGTTGTTTCCAATCACACCTTCAAATCAACAGCTGTTTCTAACCACTTCTCGCAATCAACAGTTCTTTCAAGGTACGATAGAAAACCAACAGTTGTTTACAAACACACATCGAAAGAAACAGCTCTTTACACCTACATCTAGAAATCAACAGCTATTTTCACGAGAAAAATGACTGAGAAATCTCGTTTAGCTACATACTGTCAAGTCCTCCGACGCAGTTCTAATGAACTTATGACTGAGAAAACTGTTATTACAGCAATCTCGTTTAGCTACATACTGTCAAGTCCTCCGACGCAGTTCTAATGAACTTATGACTGAGAAAACTGTTATTACAACAATCTCGTTTAGCTACATACTGCCAAGTCCTCCGACGCAGTTCTAATGAACTTATGACTGAGAAAACTGTTATTACAGCAATCTCGTTTAGCTACATACTGCCAAGTCCTCCGATACAGTTCTAATGAACTTATGACTGAGAAAACTGTTATTACAGCAATCTCGTTTAGCTACATACTGTCAAGTCCTCCGACGTAGTTCTAATGAACTTATGACTGAGAAAACTGTTATTACAGCAATCTCGTTTAGCTACATACTGTCAAATCCTCCAACGCAGTTCTAATGAACTTATGACTGAGAAAACTGTTATCACAGCAATCTCGTTTAGCTACATACTGTCAAGTCCTCCGACGCAGTTCTAATGAACATATGACTGAGAAAACTGTTATTACAACAATCTCGTTTAGCTACATACTGTCAAGTCCTCCGACGCAGTTCTAACGAACTTATGACTGAGAAAACTGTTATTACAGCAATCTCGTTTAGCTACATACTGTCAAGTCCTCCGACGCAGTTCTAACGAACTTATGACTGAGAAAACTGTTATTACAGCAATCTCGT
>NW_013690555.1:0-938 GCF_000517525.1 Limulus polyphemus | reverse complement strand
AGATTGAACTGGATCTCCCTTGAACTTAGACTTCGAAATACTAAGTTTATTTATATACTTTTATTTGATAGCTTTCTAAGTCAAAATTAACAGTGGCAAAACGTTGCTGTGAAACGAATTGATGCTTATAGATTAGTATACTTTAGAAAAGTATCCGACTTTGGGTACCTTTAGGTCATGCTTTCTGTAAAAGAAAAAACAAAATCGTTCACCATTTGATCTCGCATCCTATTTCATCTTTTCTTTTTTGTCATAAGCGTAAGTGAAGTTTCCTGACTTCCATTTTTTGAAAGATGACATTTACAATAGAGTAAGATTACCTGTTCAAAAGTTCATTCTAGGTTTCTCTTTAATTATTTTTTATAAGCGTTTTTGCCCAGTTTGATATTTCTAATATAAAACTGTAAATGATAGCTTTATGCGAAGATGAACAAGGGTTTCTGACAAGAATTTATACTGATAAATAATAGAGATTATTTTGATGTACATAAACTTGGTACAGTAGTATTACACTGTATGGGGAATTGAGTTTTATTAAGCTACAACAATATCGAATATGACGTAATAATGTTTAACTCTGAACTATGGGAAGAAAGTAATATACTAATGTAAGACATTTTCAAAAGGAAATTGTTATTGTTTTTCATTATTCCACAATAAAAATGGTTTGTGGTGCATAAATCAATTCTGATAAGTAACGATAAATTTAATTTGGGATGACATTTTATGGTCTTTAACGTTTTTAGCCACAGGAATTTCGTAATTCTAAGTTCATTAGGCCTACAAATGAGAGGTTTGGAAAAGCACGTGAAATGGCAAACGGAATTGCTTCAAAAACCAAATATTTTTTCTAATTATAAATTATTAAGGTATACTATTTATATGTATGTTTTTGTTTTAGAGGTATTTTAATATATATATATATATATATATATATA
>NW_013690554.1:0-938 GCF_000517525.1 Limulus polyphemus | reverse complement strand
CTATGGAGACAACAAGACACCACACAACTTCTATGGAGACAACAAGACACCACACAACTTCTATGGAGACAACAAGACACCACACAACTCCTATGGAGACAACAATACACCACACAACTTCTATGGAGACAACACGACACCACACAACTCCTATGGAGACAACACGACACAAGACACCACACAACTCCTATGGAGTACAACAAGACACCACACAAGTCCCTTGGATACAACATGACACCACACAACTCCTATGGAGACAACAAGACACCACACAACTCCTATGGAGACAACAAGAGAACGTGTTCTGATTCTTAACATAGTAGACTGTTAACGACACGTTTGTGAATAATTAAATCCTCACATTCCGTCGTTCTTCATTGTTGCTGGTAAAAACAACTACTTTAAAGAAAACTTCCTTTTCTAAACAATATACTGAGTTCAGATCCACGAAGTGTTAATCTGGGAACTGGTACGACACATTGCCGAATCTGCAGTTCTCGACGTGTCATGGTATGTGTTTGAGAGGTTCTATGCTTCCGTATCACACTTCAGTTCCCTAAAATCGACTAAATCTAGTCGACAAGTTGAATAGCTTCAAACTCTCCTTAGGAATGAATGAATACAAAGGTACACCTTAGAACTACACCCAACAGTTTAGTTTAGGGTTAGAAACTTCCGACAAGATAAATATGAAATTTGTTGGTGTAATAAATAAACGAGATAATCCGCTGGCTCTAAATATTTATCGATCTAATCTACGAGTACAAATACAGTGAGAAAAAAAATATCAGAACCCCTGTAATAGTCTTTTTCTCTGCTAGGCTATAGAGCATGGTAGTGAAGCCCACCAAAGGCGTTAGCTGATATAAACCAGGGATTTATAAGATATCTAACAAATGCAGCCAACGTTTGATTACTGTCTGAAAATGATTTTAAAA
>NW_013690553.1:0-938 GCF_000517525.1 Limulus polyphemus | reverse complement strand
CCATATTGGGCTATCTGCCGTGTCCAGCGCCGGGAATCGAACCCCGGATTTAAGCGTTGTAAGTCCGTAGACTACAATGTTGTAAAGGGCATTAAAAATCTTGAAGCAAATAAAGATATGTAGTGTTCTCTAACTTTCAACTAAAGCACTGTTAAAGGAGCGCTTTGAGAAACGTTTTTTAAATTATCGGCACAAAAAAAGTTTTATTCTTTCATTGAAAAGTTTTCGGATCTCAAGGGTTTTTCTGACCCAAAAATCAGGCAAAATGTCTGAATTCTTCTTCATTATTCTAAAATATTGTCCAGAAAATTTCTGGATTCAACGAGTCTAGGAGCGGGGAGTGTATAGTGCGTGCGTGCGCGCGCGGAAACCTTAATTGGAGCTTATTATACATTTTCCATTAATTTGATCGTTGACCATGGGCTTTAGCTTCACAAACCACTAGAGGTGGGTGTATCACAGGTTAAGATCTCCAGACTTCGGCTACTGTTATCTGATGGAATAGTGGGATTTGTACTGTTATCTGGTGGAATAGTGGGATTTGACTGTCGCTCTTATAAAGAGACGAACCCTCGGATTCATAACCTGGACACATTAACCACAGCGCCATCCCAGGTTCAGTTTGGAAAAAAAATTTGTCATTTTTTGTTAAATAAAAAAAAAAAGAATATAATTATGCTTCATTGTTGTATTGACAGGAAACTGTCATTTCGAGTACAACATTGGGCTTCAAGTGCTTGGATAGTTTGAGAAGAACAGTAGAAACATCAGAACAGAATTATTTTGTAGATAAAAAAATCACGAGAGCTATTACGTGTATTAAAGGATCTAGAATTAATAGCCACACGTGTGTTTGAGAACTGTTATAACGAAAGGATCTACCACACGTGTGTTTGACAACTGTTATAACGAAAGGATCTACCACACATGTGTTTGAG
>NW_013690552.1:0-938 GCF_000517525.1 Limulus polyphemus | reverse complement strand
ATAAGGTTATGAAAAACTGTTGTAAGGTTCTATAACACTGAAAAACAGGATTATAAAATGTTATAAGGTTTTCAAAAACTGTTATAAGGTGTTTTTATATTCTGAAAATCACTGTTTTAAGATTATACATAAAATAACGTCGGTGTAAGATGCTACTAGGTTCTGAAAAACATGTATTAAGGTGTTATAAGACTTCAAGAAACACGTAGTAATAGGTGATATAAGACTGAAAAACATGTTTTAAAGTGTTATAAGACTCCAAGAAACACGTAGTAATAGGTGATATAAGACTGAAAAACATGTTTTAAGGTGTTATAAGACTCCAAGAAACACGTAGTAATAGGTGATATAAGACTGAAAAACATGTTTTAAAGTGTTATAAGATTTTCAAAAAAACACGTGTTGTAAAGTGCTGTATAATTATGAAAAAGCACATTTTGTAACGTGTTGTAAGGCGTTATAAGATGTAAAATCACGTGTTGCATGGTGTTATAAGATTGATAAACATTGCTGTAAGAAAAAAAACGTGTTTTAAGGCTTTATAACAGATATTATAAAAATATCTGTTGTAAGGTGCTATAATTAAAACTATGAAAAACACCTGTTGTAAGATACAATAACTAAAACTGTAACACACCTGTTGTAAGGTACTATAACTGAACTATGTAAAACACCTGTTGTAAGGTGCTATAACTAAAACTATGTAAAACAGCTGTTATAAGGTGCTATAACTAAAACTATGTAAAATACCTTTTGTAAGGTACTATAACTAAAACTATGTAAAACAGCTGTTGTAAGGTGCTATAACTGAACTATGTAAAACACCTGTTGTAAGGTGTTATAACTAAAACTATGTAAAATACCTTTTGTAAGGTACTATAACTGAACTGTGTAAAACACCTGTTGTAAGGTGCTATAACTAAAACTATGTAAAATAC
>NW_013690551.1:0-938 GCF_000517525.1 Limulus polyphemus | reverse complement strand
TGTAGATTTCCAACACGTTTAAAATTACAATCTACACATATGTGATGTGTTCTAAGTAGACCTGTATAAATGAACCAACACGTTTAAAATTACAATCTACACATATGTGATGTGTTCTAAGTAGACCTGTATAAATGAACCAACACGTTTAAAATTACAATCTACACATATGTGATGTGTTCTAAGTAGACCTCTATAAGTGAACCAACACGTTTAAAATTACAATCTACACATATGTGATGTGTTCTAAGTAGATCTGTATAAATGAACCAATAAGTTTTAAGTTACAATCTACACATATGTGATGTGTTCTAAGTAGACCTGTATAAATGAACCAACACGTTTAAAGTTACTTCATTTATACAGGTCTACTTAGAACACATCACATATGTGTAGATTGTAACTTTAAACGTGTTGGTTCATTTATACAGGTCTACTTAGAACACATCACATATGTGTAGATTGTAACTTTAAACGTGTTGATTCATTTATACAGGTCTACTTAGAACACGTCACATACGTCTTCTTTATTCAACATTTTCAATCCTTCGATGAATAACGTCAACAAGTTAAACAAATTAAGAATTGTCTTTTTTACTCGTGCTTGTTCATCGCTTCTTGTGCTTGAAAACCACATTTGTTCACCTCCAGTTTGTCACCTAAATCTATAGATTTTTACACCTTTACATGTGTTTACTGTTCACTCATACCTTGAAATTTCTTGTCACATCTTACTCCCACTGTTTCCTAGTGATACTAATCCAAGTCTATTATATTGTCTACGTTTTACCTAAACGAACCCGAGTTACAGCGTATACCTCATATACATAACCTAAAACTCTTCTGCTCACGAACCCCTTAAGTTTTCATGATCCTATCTGTATCATCTACATAACCTAAAACTCTTCTGCTCACGAACCCCTTAAGTTTTCATAATC
>NW_013690550.1:0-938 GCF_000517525.1 Limulus polyphemus | reverse complement strand
GATTAGAATATAATACATAGTAACATGTTATGATATATAACGGTTAGAATATAATACATAGTAACATGTTCTTATATATAACGGTTAGAATATAATACATAGTAACATGTTATGATATATAACGGTTAGAATATAATACATAGTAACATGTTCTTATATATAACGGTTAGAATATAATACATAGTAATATGTTTTTATACATAACGGTTTTGAGTTTCTACTAATTTTCTTGTAAACACACACTACTAATCTTCTTGTAAACACACACTCTACTAATTTTCTTGTAAACACACACTCTACTAATCTTCTTGTAAACACACACTCTACTAATCTTCTTGCAAACATACACTCTACTAATCTTCTTGTAAACACACACTCTACTAATCTTCTTGTAAACATACACTCTACTAATCTTCTTGTAAACACACACTCTACTAATTTCTTGTAAACACACACTCTACTCATCTTCCTGTAAACATACACTCTACTAATCTTCTTGTAAACTTGCACTCTACTAATCTTCTTGTAAGCACACACCCTACTAATCTTCTTGTAAACATACACTCTACTAATCTTCTTGTAAACACACACTCTACTAATCTTCGTGTAAATACACACTCTACTAATCTTCTTGTAAACACACACTCTACTAATATTCTTGTAAACTTGCACTCTACTAATATTCTTGTAAGCACACACCCTACTAATCTTCTTGTAAACATACACTCTACTAATCTTCTTGTAAACACACACTCTACTAATCTTCGTGTAAATACACACTCTACTAATATTCTTGTAAACACACACTCTACTAATATTCTTGTAAACATACACTCTACTAATCTTCTTGTAAATACACACTCTACTAATATTCTTGTAAACACACACTCTACTAATATTCTTGTAAACACACACTCTCCTAATATTCTTGTAAACAT
>NW_013690549.1:0-938 GCF_000517525.1 Limulus polyphemus | reverse complement strand
AAATAAAGTTAAGTTTGAAATCACTTCTAGAAACAACTTTCTTCTAGTCTTTGACACGATAAAACTAATTAAACACGTGATGTTTCTCTGACGAGTCATCTATAACACGGTAAAAACTAATTAAACACGTGGTTTTTATCTGTCGTGTCATTTATAACACGGTAAAAACTAATTAAACACGTGATGTTTCTCTGACGAGTCATCTATAACACGGTAAAAACTAATTAAACACGTGATGTTTCTCTGACGAGTCATCTATTACACGGTAAAAACTAATTAAACACGTGATGTTTCTCTGACGAGTCATCTATAACACGGTAAAAACAATTAAACACGTGATGTTTCTCTGACGAGTCATCCATAACACGTTAAAAACAAATTAAACACCTGCTTTTACATCTATAGCACAGTAAATATACAGTATGTAGGTCCATACATACGCAACAAAAGTGTAAATTGTTTTATCAGAGCATTAGGTTTAAAGTTGGTACACACACTCAACAATAAATGTTAATTACAATATTTTTCTTACACCAGCAGGAGATACGGAGATGTAGGCTTAGCATGTACGCCAATATTCTACTGTACAAAAACCAGCAACACTGGTGAAGTATTTCCTCGTACTTGAGAATAATTGGCTCATCGGTATCTTTGAAGTTTCCGAGTAGGAAATCTCCACTATCTCATGAAGGATGCTCTTGTTCAGCTCCGATCACGTGACTGTGATCTTGACACGCCTAACTTCGTCAAGGGTTAGGGCTGTGTAATGGATGCCTCGCGAGTAGTGAGCAAAAGGAGAAGAAAACGGAACTTAAATACCAATTAACCACGACCTGGAACTGTTTGTTTGTTGAACTTCGTGCAAGCCTATATCGAAGGCTATATAAGTTAGTCGCCCATAGCTTAGAAGTGATAGGTTAGATGGAAGGCAGTTAGTC
>NW_013690548.1:0-938 GCF_000517525.1 Limulus polyphemus | reverse complement strand
ATATATATATAGTACACATTAGTGGTTTACACACATATGTAGTATGTTTATATAAATAGTACACATTAGTGGTTTACACACACGTGGTATGTTTATATATATAGTGCACATTAGTAATTTAAAAACACATGTAGTATGTTTATATATATATAGTACATGTTAGTGGTTTACACACACATGTGTGTGTTTATATAAATAGTACACGTTAGTGGTTTCCACACACATGTATGTTTACATATATAGTACACATTAGTGGTTTCCACACACAAGTAGTATGTTTATGTAAATAGTACACATTAGTGGTTTACACACACATGTAGTATGTTTATATAAATAGTACACATTAGTGGTTTACACACACGTAGTATGTTTATATATATAGTACACATTAGTGGTTTACACACATGTAGTATGTTTATATAAATAGTACCCATTAGTAATTTACACACACATGTAGTATGTTTATATAAATAGTACACATTAGTGGTTTACACACACATGTAGTATGTTTATATATATATAGTAAACATTAGTGGTTTGCACACACATGTAGTATGTTTATATAAATAGTATACATTAGTGGCTTACACACACATGTAGTATGTTAATATATATAGTACGCATTAGTGGTTTACACACACATATAGTATGTTTATATAAATAGTACACATTAGTGGTTTACATACACATGTAGTATCTTTATATAAATAGTACACATTTGTGGTTTGCACACACGTAGTATGTTTATATATATAGTACACATTAGTGGTTTACACACACATGTAGTATCTTTATGTATATAGTACACATTACTGGTTTACACACACATGTAGTATGTTTATATAAATAGTACACATTACTGGTTTACACACACATGTAGTATGTTTATATAAATAGTACACATTAGTGGTTTACACACACATGTAGTATGTTTATAT
>NW_013690547.1:0-938 GCF_000517525.1 Limulus polyphemus | reverse complement strand
GTTATATAACATTTATCAGGAAGACATGTAACAAAAGTTATAAGTTATGTAACATTAAACACAAACATATATCAGAAAGAATTGTAACAAAGGTTGTTATGTAACATTAAACACAGACATTTATTAAAAGTTGTTATGTAACATTAAACACAGACATTTATGAGGAAGAATTGTAACAAAAGTTATAAGTTATGTAACATTAAACACAGACATATATCAGGAAGAATTGTAACAAAAGTTATAAGTTATGTAACATTAAACACAGACATATATCAGGAAGAATTGTAACAAAAGTTGTTATGTAACATTAAACACAGACATTTATCAGGAAGAATTGTAACAAAAGTTGTTATGTAACATTAAACACAGACATTTATCAGGAAGAATTGTAACAAAAGTTGTTATGTAACATTAAACACAGACATTTATCAATATTATTCATCCTTTTCCTGCCCCCACATACACCGAACAGGTTGGCTCTCTCCATGCTGCAACGTAACACTTGTTGTTCTTCATCTCCGTACTGCACGGTGCCTGACTCACGCCTTCATTGGTCGAGAGTGGTCAATGACCAACAATTGAGACTAAATAACTCTGCTTCCCGATTTGCTGTAATTTAAAACATGTTATGCTATCAGAAAAGTGTGCATCAGGTTTACGTTGTTACAGACAGTGATGAGTGTACCAGTATAGCAGGTCAGATGTATTACTGGTTCTTACATTCTAATGTTATGTACCTTGATATGAACACAACCCATAAATATTTTATTGAAATATGTAGATCTTCTGTGTCTAAATTAGCTTAATATAAATAAAGACTTGGTGGACATTGTTATATATTATAGAACAGTGGGATTTGATGGACATTGTTATATCACACTGTAGTGTGTAGGAACAATGGGACTTGATGGACATTGTTATATCACACTGTAGTGTAC
>NW_013690546.1:0-938 GCF_000517525.1 Limulus polyphemus | reverse complement strand
ATAGTGGGTTCCTCGTCATCGAATTTTAATCTCTTTATTAGATACAGTAATTAGGTAACTAATCTCTTTATTAGATACAGTAATTAAGTAACTAATCTCTTTATCAGATACAGTAATTAGGTAACTAATCTCTTTATCAGATACAGTAACTAATCCATTGTTAGATACTGTCATTATATAATTAACTAGGGCTGTAACAAAGTGTAGATTTTGACCTTCGAAGGTTCAGGACACATTATTGAATGAAAGTCTCTTCTATAGTACTAATTTGCATAATTTACTTATGAGTTCACCATAAATAGTTAACTACTAGTTTATTTTTTATTGAAAATCCTTAATCCATATATATATATATATATGAAATAAAACATACACACATAGTTTAGTTTAAGAATGCGTTATATAGAACATTAATCAGGTTTTTATATCTTAAAAAATGATGTTGTTTATGCATACATATCTGATGTTACGTGCAATACTCATATAGTTACATATAGTAGGATTATATTGCAAGAAAATCCTATTGTAGCAAATTAAAAGAACTGCAGCTGGCTTAAGCAAAATGAATATTTATTTAACAATCACCTTTCCAAAGAAATTAACAATTATAGCTATTTTAATATAAAGTTGTGGATTAATCAAACATACCTCATAAACATAATAATAAGTATTGTTACTTAAACATTCCTAATATATATAATAATAAATAAACATTGTTCATTAAACATTCCTAATATATATAATAATCAATAAACATTGTTCATTAAACATTCCTAACAAAGTAATAAATATTGTTGATTAAACATTCCTAACAAAATAATTAATATTGTTGATTAAACATATCTAATCAACATAATGGTAAATAAACATTGTTGGTTAAACATGCCTAATAAATATAATAATAGATAAATAAACATTGTTGATTAAACATACCTAAT
>NW_013690545.1:0-938 GCF_000517525.1 Limulus polyphemus | reverse complement strand
CATAAAATTCTCACTGAAATAATGCATTTGCCAAATGCTCATTTTGTATATAAAAAACATCTCCAATTTTCTGCGATATACATGTGCCCTAAATTGATGTGTTTGTTTGATTCGGATATTTGAGCAAAGCTACAAAAGGGCTACCCATGCTAACCGTCCCCAATTTTGAGCTCTTAGAGAGAATGCAATCAGTCAACAGCATCAACCGACATCAGTCAACAGCACCAACCAACAGCTCTTGGGTTATCTAATCGAATAGTGGGATTTCCCCGTCACCTACGACCCCGAATTTCGGAGAGTGTTTTCTTTTTTTGGACAATGGAACGCGAAACGTGGACCTTTCAATTCATAGTCCGGCATGTTAACCATTAGGCTGCAGCCGGTCTACCCAAATTAAAACTATTTTTGTTTTCTTTTACAAAATACTTTAATGTTACAAGTTATGTGTATTTCTTTTCTCTTTTTTCAATTTTTAACCTAGATTTTTGAACATCCAACGTTTTACTTCTTTAAAAGTAGTAAAAAAGTAGTTTTTCTTGTTATATTTTGTACCGACTTAATGAAACACATTCATGGACAACTAACGATCCTCTTTGAACTCTTTTTTTACTCTACAGTTATTATGGACTTTTATATGGAAATAAGGCTTTTCTGCATAACAATTTGTTTTCCTCATTAAAGAGTTGGTACTGAAAGTCGTAAGCGTTTTATTTGTTATGTAGATATTTCTTCTTCTTCATTCTGCATCTCTTTCTCTCCCAATAAATAAGGTTTATTTAATGAATGATAACCTGTTCTATTCTTAGGACTATTTCGTCTACTTTAAGGAATGATAAACTGTTCTATTTTTAAGACTGTTTCCTCTACTTTAATGAATGATAACCTGTTCTATTCTTATGAATGTTTCTTCTACTTTAAGGAACGACAACCTATTGTTT
>NW_013690544.1:0-938 GCF_000517525.1 Limulus polyphemus | reverse complement strand
GAACAAATACTGTAGCAGAAACAATAGGTAAGCTAAACTACTAAAGTATACGGCTCATTCACTTGGAGTCTTCCAGTGGCTCAGCGATAAGTATGAGGGTTTATAATTGTAAGAATCGAGTTTCGATACCGTGGTGGGCACAGATAACCTGTTATTTAGCTTGTAATTAACAACAACTTATTTGATTTTAATTGTTTTACTACGTGCACGAATTACGAAGATTTGTTTCTAGTTTTTAGGTATAGTTAATGGAAACAAGTAACAATTATCAAATCAAAACTAAATGTGTAGCCCTCATTCGAATCCCAATTCAGCCACCTGATAGTGTTTTTAAATGAATCCAGAGAGCTCAAGTAGTTTAACTTTGTATTAAACCTTCACATACTTTTAACGCACATTTTCACATATAATATCTTGTTCACTTTTTTAAAAAAATATTTCCAGACTTTTAGGTGTTGATTTTAAAAACCAAATATTGACACTATGTTTTTAATTTTCCTAAAAATTAGTTTAGAACAATAACATTTATTGTAAAACTTAATTATTTTTGAAATAAATAAAATTACTTTAGTGGCAAAATAATCTCTAACATCACGCATAATACCTGTCATTCTCCGTGACTTCAAAGAACTGATGTTGGCGAGAGTAGCTCATACACAGTACTTTCTTGAACTTTATTTTCACTTTCTCTGCAGACGACTTTTCCAGCCTCCTGGTGGCTTGGCTTGTTTCTTCTGGCGCGTTTGAGTTCTCGTTCCTATAGTTCCACACAAACGATTGATAGTCTCAAGCGACAACCGTGAACCACGTGTAGGAGCACTAGTCTGAAAAATATCTTGAATTTTAACCACTAGGGGGCGTGGTCGTTTTTGTTTTACCTATCAGAATGTCCTATTTTGGGCTATGAGTAGCATGTTAAAACTGTAACTTTCCTTTTT
>NW_013690543.1:0-938 GCF_000517525.1 Limulus polyphemus | reverse complement strand
ATAATATTTGAATAAATAAACACAATAGGAAACGTTCAGTGTTGCTACTCATCTCGTTCGGTTTCTCTGCTAGCGGGATAATATTTAAATAAATAAACACATTAGGAAACGTTCAGTGTTGCTACTCATCGTTTCTATAGTTCTGTTATCGAGGCGGATTTTTTGTTAACGTTGTTTTTGTGTGGATAATACTTGTAATCAATGAGAAATGAAAAGCTAGTACAAAGTCTTTAGTTAAAATACAAAGGTGAGTACTACGTCACTGGTTGAAATATGAAACTAGTACTACGTCACTGGTTGAAATATGAAACTAATATTACATCACTGGATGAAATATGAAACTAGTACTACGTCACTGGTTGAAATATGAAACTAGTACTACGTCACTGGTTGAAATATGAAACTAGTACTACGTCACTGGTTGAAATATGAAACTAGTACTACGTCACTGGTTGAAATATGAAACTAGTACTACGTCACTGGTTGAAATATGGAACTAATACTACGTCACTGGTTGAAATATGAAACTAATATTACGTCACTGGTTGAAATATGATACTAGTAGTACGTCACTGGTTGAAATATGGAACTAATACTACGTCACTGGTTGAAATATGAAACTAATATTACGTCACTGGAAACACAAAACACTGGTATTATGACACCATGTAATGATACAGATTGAAATTACTGCCACATACATTTTATTTACCTTCTAGAATTGTACAATGCATTATAAGAAAGCATGAGTGGAAGTAAAGAATAGTGTGTTATAACGAGGCTTTTCGTTGAACACCACGTTTTATCATGTGTTATAACGCTGAATTCAGCTAATTCGCTGAATACCACGTTTTATCAGATCGGCTGGATACGACAGATGTAGCAATGGTCTGTATGCTGTTTCCACTGCTAACAATGACTGTTATGGTGTGAACTCT
>NW_013690542.1:0-938 GCF_000517525.1 Limulus polyphemus | reverse complement strand
CCTACTTCATTGTCAAAATAAGACAAAACCTACTTCTTCTTTTTCATTTTTCTGCCGAGTTTTCTAATACAAATGCAGCTACATTTCAAACGCTGAATAGGAGAATAACAGTGTGTCCTGTGGTAGGATCGAACGCGTAGTGTTATATAACACTGTCATGTTATCCATGGGATAACAATGTGTCCTGTGGTAGGATCGAACGCGTATTGTTATATAACACTGTAATCTTACCCATGGTAAACCATTTAGGTTGCATAAAGAGCGTGTTTCTAAACAGGCGCCACTTCGTGGCTTTGCGTGAAAAAAACATCAAAATTAGCGTCTTCCGAAAAAGCGGGCATTAATAGCTACACACGAAATATATTCCATAATTGACTAATCTAAGATTTGACAGAAAACAATCAAAATTAGTGACATTGAGCATGCATAGTTCAGGTAATACGGTATGTTCTATGTATGTGAAGAAAGAAGGGATATCTATAACACAAATTGTCGTGGAAAAACAAGTTACAAAACGAGCTTCCTAGCATTATAGAGTACATATCTGAGTCACGTAAGTCAAGTTAGAAGAAACCCTTGGGGCAACTTTTATTATTAGTACTAGTTGTAATATTATAATATTGATGATGTTTTGTTATATATTTATTTACACACATACTTTTCATGGTTAACTAATGTATATTTCTATTATAATTACTTGATTTCTGTACTCTAATAATAGTGATATTGTTAAACATTTTTTTTACTGATGCTCAATTACCTACAATAATAAAGAACTCAAAATAATATTTCTCAGAGTGGAACTGAAATAACTATTATTTTCGAATTAGTAATAAAAGCTCATAAAAATAGATGAATTCTCTCACATCCATTATTTTTATTTATTGATAGTTTATCATGACAGATTCTGCTTCTTATTCAATGTTGTGCAGATTAAC
>NW_013690541.1:0-938 GCF_000517525.1 Limulus polyphemus | reverse complement strand
ATGCCAGGCACTATCGTCTATGAATAACCTTTTCTCGTCAGAGAGAAAACGTAGCTTTGTAAGACAACGTTTAGGTATATTTTGGATGGTTGTAGGACAAGTGCCTCCTGGACGACTGCCCCCGTAGGAAAATTGCCCCCCGCAGCCATATTTTCTTTATATAACTTTACATAATTCAACATTTTTATTTTATTACAATAAACAAGATTTAAAATGAAACCTGTGTTATTTTCTCCTACTTTAGATAATTCATTCTTCTACGAAATACAAGAAATACCTGTTTTACCTATTTTAGTCAGTTATATTAATATAATAAGATATGGCTGCGGGGGGGGGGGCAGTTGTCAGGTTACCATTTTGGATATTTTCGCTTTTTTAAAGGAATCAAAAGGATCCACCTCCACTCCATTACTCCACTCTCCAACGACTTTTACTGTTGGTTTTTGGTTAGTAGTTAAGCACAAAACTGGCCATCTGTGCTGTGTGCACCACGGGTATCGAAACCCGATTTTTAGAGTTATAAGCCTTTAGACTTATAACTTGGCCTTTGGTGGGAGGTTATACTGCTGCAGGAACAACACAAACATGGTAAAGCGCTTTGTGTGGTTTTCTCCATGTTTTCACTCTACCATTTGTACAGAAAAAGAGTGAAGCGTGACTCCTCAAACATATTACGCCCTTCCAGTCATTCCTTGTCAATAGATTGCGTCCTAAGTACCACTGAAGCTGTTTTTTTTTTTAAATTACCTATGAAATCAGTAAGAGTTTTCGGACTAGCTATAGGCTAACTATGATATAGCAATAACTACATATACAGAAGTCAAGCAATCACGTGACACATCAAGTGTCAGAAATAAATGGAGTGTATTTGTACAAATACTTGTATGAGGCGATCCTCATATAGTGGTCAGTCGGTACAAATATATATCGCATTTCAC
>NW_013690540.1:0-938 GCF_000517525.1 Limulus polyphemus | reverse complement strand
AGAGTAGGGTTACAAGTCTGCCATATACCATCCGTGACCAATTGTGGCAATGGCTACTAACCAGTTTATGGTAATAACAACATTTCATGTTAGAATTGAAAGAATCGAAAAGTAACACCATATAATCTATAACACAAATAGAGTACGGTGAAAAACAATACATTCACCCAACAACCATCTTAGTAAATATTTTATAGCTCTGAAAAGCTTATATGATTATATTGCAAAAATGTAAAATAAATTACTCTAGTGGTTCAGCTGTAAGTCTGAAGGCTCACACCGCTAAATCTGGGTTTGGATATCCGTAATGAGCACAGCACACATAGCTCAATGTGTAGCTTTGTGTATAAGTCACACCGCTAAATCTGGGTTTGGATATCCGTAATGAGCACAGCACACATAGCTCAATGTGTAGCTTTGTGTATAAGTACCAAGTGTATCGTCCTCCCCTCCTATATAGATTAAGATATAATGCAGTATAATCATGCATACATAATAAGGTATCCAGTTCCTTTTGCACGGAAGAGTGGTTTCTTGTTATCCTGACTGCATAGAAAACTTATCTTCTACGAAGAAATGTTTATCTTATTCAATAAAGGTTTCAGTTTTGATTTTCAGTACTTTCGAATTGTTTTGCACGCTATATTCATCTCTCTCTCTTTAGACACCGCCCCTCTTCTTCCCTAGTAGCTCAGCAACAAACATGAGGGTTTATAACGCTAAAATACGTGATTCGATCCCTCCAGGGTGCACAACCCAGATAGCCACTGTTCAGCTTTAGCTGTGTAGCTAATTTATGTTGATGAGATAAACTGATGAGATAAACTATGTAGATAAGCTGATGAGATTATCTATGTTGATGAGATAACTTATGTAAATTAGATAACTTGATGAGATAAACTATGTAGAAATGTTAAGCTGATAAGATAACTTATGTA
>NW_013690539.1:0-939 GCF_000517525.1 Limulus polyphemus | reverse complement strand
GGAAATACGCAGGACATTAATTACAGTATATAAAAGAAGGATGCTATGAATGATATTCAGTGCAAGTTTCGGTCACATTTTTGTTACAATCACCAAAGAAATCATTCTGATTACCTAAGACATACAGTGGTGTAATAATCTACCCATGATAGTGTTACAATATATTCTATCGTGTTATACTGTAAGGCACAAGTCATTATATTTAACATGTTATAATGTAAGGCACTAGCCCTAATATCACAACAACGCACAAACTATTGAAAATACCTAAAACATGCAGCAGTATAAAGCACTAACTATTCTAGTTAACATGTTAATGCTTTATAAGGTACTAGCAAAGCTTACTAGTGTGCTACAATGTAAGGCATTAACCATTCTAGTTAATGTGTTACAAGTAAAACACTGATTTAAGGTGTCACGATGTAAGGCCTTAACCAGGCTAGCTAACAACTGTATGCTTAGGTGTTAAACATGCCAGCAATACGTGCTACAATGTAAGGCATTAACCATTCTAGTTAATGTGTTACAAGTAAAACACTAATTTAAGGTGTCACGATGTAAGGCCTTAACCAGGCTAGCTAACAACTGTATACTTAGGTGTTAAACATGCCAGAAATATGTGCTACAATGCTAGACATTAACCATTCTAGTTAATGTGTTACAAGTATAACACTAATTTAAGGTGTCACGATGTAAGGCCTTAACCAGGCTAGCTAACAACTGTATACTTAGGTGTTAAACATGCCAGCAATACGTGCTACAATGTAAGGCATTAACCATTCTAGTTTATGTGTTACAAGTAAAACACTAATTTAAGGTGTCACGATGTAAGGCCTTAACCAGACTAGCTAACAACTGTATACTTAGGTGTTAAACATGGTAGCAATACGCGCTAAGATTTAAGACATTAGCCATTCTAGTTAATGTGTTACAAGTAAA
>NW_013690538.1:0-939 GCF_000517525.1 Limulus polyphemus | reverse complement strand
GATACCAAACAATGTCAAAATTTAACATGATATATGCCATTCCACTACGACTTTATACCACCTGTGGTTGTAATATTACTTGTTGTTTTACATATTCAAAATTGTTTTAATGTAATGTACTCAACCCTCTGTACTGGCTGGCAGTTTAATTTTGGAATGGGTTTAATTTTATATTTAATTTCTATTTATCTTGTGACTTTAAGTTTTGTAAGTATAGAGGTAGCTCTGCATTTATTTTCAGGACATTTAATTGAAATTATGATTTGACTTTGTATTGTAACTTTCTTTTATTATAATATCATTTTATTTTAAGCGGTAAGATAACGGACTTATAACGCTAAAATACGGGGTTCGAATTCCCGCGGTGGACACAACAGATACTCCAATATGGCTTTGTTCAGAACACAATATTTTTTTAGATGTACCTATTTTACTTTAGTTGGCTGTTTTAGCTTTTGTGTTAGTACTGCTTTGTGTCTGGTGATCTCCACCTTATGATGTATTAGTTAACTTTTTGATATAATTTTAATGTCTAATAATAGTTTGAGAAGACTCTAAGATTAGCAGTTAGGTGAGTGTGAAGATATTAATATAATATTTTACCCTTTCATAACTAATGTAGAATGTATCTTTATTCAGATATGTCTAAATTGCTTTTCCAAGTTTATTTGCTAGTGTTCTCCATATAGTCAGTCATCCCAGTGAACTGGATGTATAAACACACACCAAACCTCTAACGTAAACAATGGGAACACACTACAATGATGATTCTATAGATCCTATACCTAAATAGCCCTGTTTCTATGTTAGCCCCCTGGGGCTGGATTATTCTTACTTCAAGGGATAGTACAATTAGTATTAATTGGGGTTATCTCTCTGTTTACTGATGTAGGTAATGTAAGGATTAACTAAATACCACACTAGAGCCCTAGTATTTCA
>NW_013690537.1:0-939 GCF_000517525.1 Limulus polyphemus | reverse complement strand
GTTGATCATTGGACTGATGCTGAATTTTCTTCATTCGATATGGTGTACAAGGGCCTTGGCGGGTTTCACATTCTTTTTTCAACAATGCTAATAGTTTTAAATACGGATTTGAGGACTTTTTTTTGGATTATATAGATATCCTAATCCAACACCTTTTGAACATGTAAAACTTATTGAATGTATCCTTCAAACCGTAGTTTTGTTATAAATTTGTGATCATCATTGTTATGGTCAAAAGTGCAAACACGAAGTGCGAAAACCGTCCGTTATTCTTTGTACATAACACAAGCGTCATCACTGAATTTGTATTAGGAAAGCATTATATCAGCTGAGAAAACTTTAATTCAGAGTATTCAACATTAAAAGTTCAGTGTAAACCAAACCGACTTTCACCAGAACTGTATTTGTTCTTAGTAGAAGAAGGATATTATGTGAATTACATTTCTATCTCGTATCACAGAGAACCAAATGTTGGTAGAAGTGACCAAGAAAGGTCGTTCAATACACATCATTATTACATGTTTCTAACAAATTTATTCGTCTGTCCAATATTTTTCTAAGGCTACTCAAGGTCCATCTGCACTAGCCGCCCGTAACTTTGAGCTGATAGACTAGAGGGAAGGCAGCTAGTCAAAAGCACCCATCGCTAACCCTTAAACTACTATTTTTTAATCGAATATTGGGATTTGACCGTTACCCTTATAACGCAGATCAATAGTCTGGTATGCTAACCAAAAGAACCGTTTCTAATGACAATACAGCAGTGGAGGATCTGAATAAAACTTGCTTTAGTATCAGTGAAGTACCATAAATACATCACAATTAAAGTAGATACAAGAATAACCACAAAATCGTAGTATAATTGTTAAGGTAGTTTTTGAGAGGTCCTGGTATATTCTGGTGATAAGGACGATCGATTCGCAATCTGCGGGTTCGAAT
>NW_013690536.1:1248-1906 GCF_000517525.1 Limulus polyphemus | reverse complement strand
CGGGAATATAGGTCGTGATTATATTTATTGATATCTCCTGACGAAGTTGTAATAGCGGAATATTGAGCTAATAAAGTTATATTCTGGAGATATAGGTCGTGATTATATTTATTGATATCTCCTGACGAAGTTGTAATAGCGGAATATTGAGCTAATAAAGTTATATTCTGGGGATATAGGTCGTGATTATATTTATTGATATCTCCTGACGAAGTTGTAAGAGCGGAATATTGAGCTAATAAAGTTACATTCCCACGACCTATATCTCCCAATAAATATAATCTTACAACTTCGTAAGGAGATATTAATATAATCACGACCTATAAACTTTATTAGCTCAATATTCCGCTCTTACAACCACGACCTATATCCCCGGAATATAACTTTATTAGCTCAATATTCCGCTATTACAATTTCGTCAGGATTATATTTATTGATAGCTAGTGACGAAGTTGTAATAGCGGAATATTGAGCTAATAAAGTTATATTCCGTAGATATAGGTCGTGATTATATTTATTGATATCTCCTGACGAAGTTGTAAGAGCGGAATATTGAGCTAATAAAGTTATATTCCGGAGATATAGGTCGTGATTATATTTATTGATATCTCCTGACGAAGTTGTAAGAGCGGAATATTGAGCTAATAAAGTTATATTC
>NW_013690536.1:0-281 GCF_000517525.1 Limulus polyphemus | reverse complement strand
ATTTATTGATATCTCCTGACGAAGTTGTAAGAGCGGAATATTGAGCTAATAAAGTTATATTCCGGAGATATAGGTCGTGATTATATTTATTGATATCTCCTGACGAAGTTGTAAGAGCGGAATATTGAGCTAATAAAGTTATATTCCGGGGATATAGGTCGTGATTATATTTATTGATATCTCCTGACGAAGTTGTAAGAGTGGAATATTGAGCTAATAAAGTTATATTCCGGGGATATAGGTCGTGATTATATTTATTGATATCTCCTGACGAAGTTGTA
>NW_013690535.1:0-939 GCF_000517525.1 Limulus polyphemus | reverse complement strand
TCATATCGATACCAGATATGTACGTCTTACCTGTGTGGTGGTTGCTTTATTTCATTGAATCACCCAGCATCATATCGATACCAGATATGTACGTCTTATAAAGCAACCACCACACAAGTTTCATTGAATCACCAAGAATATAGCCACTGCTGAGATAAATAAGGTGCTGAAAAATGGAATAGTAACCTTTTAGCGAATGTGTAATTGTCGCAAATGATGACCATGAGAACGGAAGGAGGTACGATTAGGTTCTGAATGGACCTCCTGCAAGTGAGCGAACGTATTTCTGCTGCTGTGCAATGACGAGCTTGGATATGATAGAAGGATTTCATTGGTTTAGTTCGCCAGTTCTTGTTTTCCTTTTGTTGATAGGTTGAACTAGATGTTAAAAGTAGAGAAACATTACTTTCAGTACTTCAAAAGACCAATATAATTTCCCATCATGCCATTTAGTCTTTGTGATACATCAGCTACTTTCGAGCAGTTAATAGAAGTCATATTATATGGTTTTCAATAAAAGCAGTGTCTGGTATACGTTGACAACATATTATCATTTGGTCACACATTTGCTATAATTGAGAGCCTGAGCATGGTATTCCACTACTTGAAAAGTCTTGTTATGCAATTACAAGTAGTCTGTACAAACGAGTGTCTACAGATCCTGTTATGACAGAAGCAGCAGGTAACCGTTCCAAACCAATGGATAAAAAAGAAGTTCAAAATTGTCTCGGCATAATGCCATACCATAGACATTTTGTGACCAACTTCTCTATCATAATGCCATACCATAGACATTTTGTGACCAACTTATCTATCATAATGCCATACCATAGACATTTTGTGGTCAACTTCTCTATCATAATGCCGTACCATAAACATTTTGTGGCCAACTTCTCTATCATAATGCCCCCCCCCCCTAATGGCACAGTCGTATGTCTG
>NW_013690534.1:0-939 GCF_000517525.1 Limulus polyphemus | reverse complement strand
CATCATTTGAATTTATAATTATTTAATTTCTAATCAAGTTTGTAATATCATCATATTTCTTTATTTAAAATCATAATTTTTCCCATTTAAATTAATGTTTTTCTTGTTTTAAATCTAGTGTTTGTCATTATCGTAATTTATCATTTTGTATTTCAAATAAGAACTTGTTATCATCATCATTAATGACTATAAAGTTTTATTTCTTTATTTCAGGTCTGACCATTGTTATTATCGTTCTTCTTCGTTTTATTGTTGGGTTTATTATCTGGTTTGTACTCATATCATTGAGTGTAGCAACAGTTGGTGGTACAATATATGTTTGGTAAGTGTACTTCTAGTAAGAATCAGTGTGTACAAAGTTACTCTGTATATATATAATGGTTGACATACTGTTAAGAGCAAACAGATGTATTATAATCTTATAACACCAACCAAACCTGTCCTGTAGTTTCTTTTTTGATAAAAGATATAAGTACTGTATGATCTCCTGGCATTAGTTTTGATTCCTTTCACTCAAGCCACAGCTATTCTTTCCATTTTTTTTGGGCTGAAGGTACATGTGGCAATCTCTAAAGAAAGAAGTGAAACAACTGGCAGTAGATAATCCTTGGAAGTCAAAGAAAGAGAGTGAAGTGACTCAGTGGCTAGTGGGAGCAATATTTGCAACAATATTTACTGTAAGTAGTAGTGAGCTGTCTAAAACAGTCATCAAATATCAGTAGTTTTTACTGTAAGAAGCAGTCAGCTGTCTAAAACAATCATCAAATATCAGTAGTTTTTACTATAAGTAGCAGTCAGTTGTCTAAAACGTAATTATCAAATATCAGTAGTTTTTACTGTAAGTAGCAGTCAGCTGTCTAAAACAATCATCAAATATCAGTAGTTTTACTGTAAGTAGCAGTCAGCTGTCTAAAACAATCATCAAATATCAGTAGTTTT
>NW_013690533.1:0-939 GCF_000517525.1 Limulus polyphemus | reverse complement strand
GAAAAATTACACCCATTTTTATAATATAAATACAAAACTTCAAACAACCAAGAAAAATACTTATAGCTACAGATAAAATCTCTCTCTTAATGTCAAAGTTTGAAAAATTACACCCATTTTTATAATATAAATACAAAACTTCAAACTACAAAGAAAAATACTTATAGCTACAGATAAAATCTCTCTCTCTTAATGTCAAAGTTTGACCTTAGTAGTTTTACCTTATGTAGTAGTCAAACTTTTGTCTAAATGGAACAGGTTTCATAAAGAGAGCATCAAAGCTGTCTAGTTCACAAGAATCTAGAATCTTCATGCCTAGTTCTGCTTCATGAACAACCTAGACAAAACAAATTTTTTTATTTATAACACACATAAAACTAAGACTATCTTTTTGACACTTATTCAATATACCAAACTGTATCCTTGCAGGCTATTCTTCTGACAGACTAACAAACATATATGTTATTTTTCACAATACACACACTCACTTTCCATAACGAATATTTTATTTCCTGGAGTTTACAAACTCTCCTGAATAATTCTGAGTAAAAATATCTAATTTTGTAAAGTGTGAATTCGTGCTTAATTTGCCAAAAGTATAGAATACTTTTTCTACATTCAACGGTGTCGGCTATTCAGTAAATACGGCTTGAGAAAATGTTACTAATTTAGTAGATGTTTACCTCAAACTAATTATTTTCTTACCCAGCTATTACCAGTTCACATTATAAGTTCAAAGAACTTCACATTATTTTAAGGTAGATGGCCAAGTATACGAGAAATATAAAAAGTTGTCGCTCAAAACAAAATTAAAAGGAAAACTTTGTAGAATAGTGGTTAATGTTGCAATATTTTTTTAAAAATTAAGATATTAGAATATGTTTTTGTTATGAGCAAATGTTATGTTTTTATGTTTTTTTGTCTATATATATATATATA
>NW_013690532.1:0-939 GCF_000517525.1 Limulus polyphemus | reverse complement strand
GTTGTAATGCACTCTACCCATTATTATTTTGTAATATTTACTTTACTGGGTAGAGTGCATTACAACCAAGGTGATTAATACGTTTAAACACCATGATGTTACCAAGTCAGAATTAGGAATTACTTCTTCTTTCAGAGCGATTAATATCTTTAAACATAATCAAGTTAAAATTATATTTACTTCTTTCAGAATAATTAATATGTCTAAACACCATGACATTATCAAGCCAGAATTAGGAATCACTTATTCTTATTTCAGGGTGATTAATAAATTTAAAAAACACACCATCATCAAGTCAGAATTAGGAATTCCTTTCTCTTTCAGTGTAATCAATGTGTATAAAAACTGCAATATCATCAAGTTATACTTAGAAATTCATTCTTGTTTTTTTCATGTGATTGGTATATTTAGACATCATAAAGTCAAAATTAGTGATTACTACTTTTTCTTTAGATTGATTAATCTGTTTAAACACCACAACATCACCAAGTCAGAAATATGAATTTTTTCTTCTTTCAATGTCGTTGTATAATGTTTAAATATATTAATAGTCCCACAACAATCCTGACAATAAATATAAGCAGACCATTTTTAGTTGACCCAGTATGTGTTTCAATCGGTAGAGTACATTACAACATTTCTACTTTACTAATTATTATTTTGTCATTAGGAATTACTTCTTCTTGGCCATTGAGACCTTTAAACCTAATCAAGTCAAGATTAGGAATTACTTCTTCTTGGCAATTGAGACCTTTAAACCTAATCAAGTCAAGATTAGGAATTACTTCTTAATGTTGTGATGTTTAAACATATTAATCACTCTGTAAGAAAAAGAAACAACTCATAATTGTAATTGATTATGTTGTATCATTTAAACTTATTAATCACCATGATAAAAAAAATTCTTTATCCTGACTTTATGATGTTGTGATATTTAAA
>NW_013690531.1:0-939 GCF_000517525.1 Limulus polyphemus | reverse complement strand
TAGTAAAAACAAGTTAGTATTGTGTAGTGACATTAAGTAAATACAAGATAAGTTATACCAGATCTGTAGGATTAATAGTAAAAACAAGTTAGTATTGTGTCATGACATTTACGTAAATACAAGATAAGTTATACCAGATCTGTGGGATTAATAGTAAAAACAAGTTAGTATTGTATCATGACATTAAGTAAATACAAGATAAGTTATACCAGATCTGTGGGATTAATAGTAAAAACAAGTTAGTATTGTGTCATGACATTAAGTAAATATAAGATAAGTTATACCAGATCTGTAGGATTAATAGTAAAAACAAGTTAGTATTGTGTAGTGACATTAAGTAAATACAAGTTAGTATTGTGTAGTGACATTAAGTAAATACAAGATAAGTTATACCAGATCTGAGGGATTAATAGTAAAACAGAGAAAGTCAGTATTCTATAATGACATTTGGTCAATACAGTTTAAATGATACCAGACCTCGGTAGAGCTGTACAGTTAGTGGTATTTGCTAATCAATTAATGGACAGACTCGTTAATCAATTAGTACAAATTGTACAGGTAACTAGATAAAATGGTTTGTGTTATTGTTTTCAACCTCTACATTATTCTAACGTACTATTAATGTTCTTATTTTCAAATATTTGTTGTTGTTTTTTAATGATTTTAGAATAACCTTTGATTTCGTATGATAGACCACTTCAATAACAGTAAATGTACGTGATTTGATGACAATTATTTGGGAATATAATTTAAAAACAAAATACATGTTTACAAACATTGTAACTCGGTAAAACTATAGTACTAAAAACACATATTTAAACAAAGATCTTCAGATATAGTTATTAAACAACAATCTCTAGTCATGAGACTTCTTTACTCTGTATTGTATAGATATTCCTGTGTCTAGTAAACTACCTTAACTTGATGACAAAACCTTCT
>NW_013690530.1:0-939 GCF_000517525.1 Limulus polyphemus | reverse complement strand
ATATATATATATATATATATATATATATATATATAAAGACGAAATGTGTGTTGTTTGCACACTCAATTCCACTGAGCATATTGGGCCAATCTCAACCAAATTTTGTATGTAAACACGTGAACTATGGAGAATGACCCAAGGCCATCAAAGCTGAACTTAACCTTATTTCTATTTTGTAAAGCCTGTTGGGTAATTACTCCCAACCTATTGAGTCAATCTCAAACAATCTTGGCAGATTGATGGTTTAGAATGTTGAATATTCTAAAGGGATTCAAGGACAAACCGACAAAGTATGAAAGTTGCTGGATTGTTTATCAAACAACCATGTTTTTCTCATGGTCAATGACATGTACGGTGTTCAAAGGTGGGATCACCTTAAAATTTTCATTTGTATATAAAATCACACGATTTATACTTTTTACAAACCTGTACAAAAACACCATCTACACTGCAGAGCTCGAGCTCCGAATTGTTGAATTATAAGCCCTCAAGATCACCGATGAGCAACCGGTTTTTTTTTCATCGTATTATCTATGTTTTACTGAACACCAATAATAATAATAGCGCAGACATTATAAAAACTCTAACGAAATGTTTAGCATAAACAAAAAACATGCATACACAAATAATATTTTAACAAGAGAATTTTCAGAGTAATTAAATTGAAGAACAGTAAATACTAGTTTATCTTTTAAACAGTTTCCATTGTTTTAATGCACGTTTTCAAATATTATGTTCAATATATATGCTACATTTATTAAAATAACTTAGTAAGACTCGTAAATGTATTTGTGTAATAATCTTAACAGCCACAGTGGCAGCCATGTTTGAAATGATAGACACATAAGTAAGTTGAATATGTCTTGTTTCGTAACACGAACTGCGAACTATCCTTTTACTCGTTATCATATATATATATATATATATATATATATATAA
>NW_013690529.1:0-939 GCF_000517525.1 Limulus polyphemus | reverse complement strand
ATGTATTTACAAATTTCTCTATAATACAGAAGTACAGATGATTAGTGTATTTACAAATTTCTCTATAATACAGAAGTACAGATGATTAATGTATTTAAAAATTTCTCTATAATACAGAAGTATAGATGACTAATGTGTTTAAAATTTCTCTATAATACAGAAGTATAGATGACTAATGTATTTAAAAATTTCTCTATAATACAGAAGTATAGATGACTAATGTATTTAAAAATTTCTCTATAATACAGAAGTATAGATGACTAATGTATTTAAAAATTTCTCTATAATACAGAAGTACAGATGACTAATGTATTTAAAAATTTCTCTATAATACAGAAGTACAGATGACTAATGTGTTTAAAAATGCAAGGAACTTTAATATCTATCATTAAGACATCTGTTTGAGTAGTAGAATGATAATCTTGGAAGTGGAAATTTGAGTATCAAGGGTAAATAATGATGCTTTGATAATATGTCAATGAGTAGACTATCCGAGTAGATGAATGTTAATGTTAGAAAAGAAAACTTGGTTATCAACGACCAGAGCCTAAAACCTGTTTTTTTGTGTGTGTCTGGGTTACTTTTCTGTTTAAGTTATTAATTTCCATATTCAAAGTGATAAGTATACTCTTAAATCTGAGGCAGGAAGATATTCCAGATGCTTCTGCCTGAAATCATATTTTAATAATAAAACTATTGTGTATACAGCACCTACTGATATCAGAAACGAAGCAGCCAATCAAATAGGTATCATTGACTCTCATGCTATTGATGATACCATACTGGACTATAAAAAAATCAAGAATTGCACAGACATAGTAACTGAAGGGGTGCTACTGTAGTCATATGGCAAATAGGTTTTTGATAGAAGCCAACAGACAACTGAACAACCACAACTTCTATAAAGCACTTGATAAAGATCCCATCCCTAAGTACCAT
>NW_013690528.1:1306-1836 GCF_000517525.1 Limulus polyphemus | reverse complement strand
CACAAGATTTAACGATACTGTGTACTGTCAATAAGAAGACACAAGATTTAAAGATACTGTGTACTTTCAATAAAATAACAGAAGATTTAACGATACTGTGTACTTTCAATAAGAAGACACAAGATTTAACGATACTGTGTACTGTCAATAAGAAGACACAAGATTTAACGATACTGTGTACTGTCAAAAAGAAGACACAAGATTTATCGATACTGTGTACTGTCAATAAGAAGACACAAGATTTAACAATGCTGTGTACTGTCAATAAGAAGAAACAATATTCAAAGATAATGTGCACTGTCAGTAAGAAAACACAAGATTTAACAATAATGTGTCCTGTCAATAAGAAGATGGAAAATTTAACGATACTAAGTACTGTCAATAAGAAGACATAAGATTTAACGATACTGTGCACTTTTAATAAGAAGACACACGATTTAGCAATACTGTGTACTATCCATAAAAAGAAACAAGATTAACCGATACTGTGTACTGTAAATAAGAAGACACAAGATTTAACGATACTGTGT
>NW_013690528.1:0-409 GCF_000517525.1 Limulus polyphemus | reverse complement strand
TAAGAAGCCACCAGTATTGTTAAATTCTTTCACTGTCGATAAGAAGTCAAAGATTTAACGATACTGTGTACTATCAATAACAAGCCAGAAGATTTAACGATACTGTGTACTATCAATAACAAGCCATAAGATTTAACGACACTGTGTACTATCAATAACAAGCCACAAGATTTAACGATTATGTGTACTGTCAATAAGAAGACACAAGATTTAACAATGCTGTGTACTGTCAATAAGAAGAAACAATATTCAAAGATAATGTGCACTGTCAGTAAGAAAACACAAGATTTAACAATAATGTGTCCTGTCAATAAGAAGAAAGAAAATTTAACAATACTAAGTACTGTCAATAAGAAGACATAAGATTTAACGATACTGTGCACTTTTAATAAGAAGACACACGATTTAG
>NW_013690527.1:0-939 GCF_000517525.1 Limulus polyphemus | reverse complement strand
ACATGTATATATATATATATATATTTACCAGTAAAACAAACATGTAAAGGGAACATGAAGCCAAATTAAAATTAGAGGATTATATACAAATATATTTGCATGTATGTATTAAAGTTATAGTTGCTTCAATCATGATATATAAGTAAAGTTTAAATCATTTTATGAACAAAGTTTCATATATCTTATCTTCATTTGATAGTATGGTACTAACATTTGAGGAACTAATTACTCAGGTTCAGAAAGTCTTAAACAGCCACCATAGAACAATAACTTGTGTTGTTGAGCATCGTATTAATTATCAAATATTTTATGGTGCAGAAGTAACTTTCTTTTCAGTATTATTTATATCCCTTGATTTATTTAAATGAGACATAAATTAAGAATTATTGTGAAGATTTTTTTTTATTCATCATTATTTAGGAACTTGAGAGTCCAACAGATAAGAGAATGTTTGTCTTAGCTGCAGCTCTTCAAGCTGGATACTCAGTGGAACGTCTCCACAACTTGACTAAGATTGATCCATGGTTTCTGTACAAATTTAAAAATATTATTGACTGTCATACACAATTGGAACAACACAAAACAAAGGTAAAAAATATTGAAAAATAATGAGAAAATAAGAGACGAATACTTTTTTTTAAAGAATTTTTGGTGCACATATAAAAATATTTATACATGTATGAATTTCAGTCCTCTTATGTATAAAGATTCTGCTTCTTACAAATTTATTTTCAATTGCTCGTATTTTGTTAACTCTACTTGTATATCAAACATAATAATTGTATTAAACCAAATTTGTTGCTTTTCTGTAGTTCTGTAAATTTTTCAGTCTGTCTGTAAGTTTAAAATTGGTAAACTTGCAGCATTTTATCCTTTATTTTTTCATTTTTGTCTTTAACTCTTTCAACCCGGGCTCGGTTCCTGGGACCAACCTCGTAA
>NW_013690526.1:0-939 GCF_000517525.1 Limulus polyphemus | reverse complement strand
TAAAACTGTGTTTACTGTATGATACTATGTTTAATAATAGACAACCTCACAGTGTTAGCTAGACATTTGCCATTTATTATAGCAAAATAAAACTTTGTTTACTGTAACATACATTGTTTAATAATAGACAACCTCACAGTGTTAGCTAGACATTTGCCATTTATTATAGCAAAATAAAACTTTGTTTACTGTAACATACATTGTTTAATAATAGACAACCTCACAGTCTTAGCTAGACATTTGCCATTTATTATAGCAAAATAAAACTTTGTTTACTGTAACATACATTGTTTAATAATAGACAACCTCACAGTCTTAGCTAGACATTTGCCACTTATTATAGTGAAATAAAACGGTGTTTACTGTATGATACATTGTTTTAAAATGTGATAGTTTAAACCACAACTGTTTGAAGTATATTACTTAATGATATTATGCACTCACAGGTGGATATCATGTCAAATATTGATAAACTTACTGTGGGTTGAAGTTCAGGTACTTTAAACCATTATTCATTACATACATGTCTCCTCTACATATAGACATCATGTTAGATATTGGTAAACTTACTATGAGTTGAAGTTCAGGTACTTTAAGCCATTATTCATTACATATCTGTCTCCTCTGCATATGGAGATCATGCCAGATATTGATAAACTTACTGTGGGTTGAAGTTCAGGTACTTTAAACCATTATTCATTACATATCTGTCACCTCTACATATAGCAAACATGTAAGATATTGGTAAACTTATTGTGGGTAGAAGTTCAGGTACTTTAAGCCATTATTCATTACATATCTGTCAATAAGTTTACCAATATCTTACATGTTTGCTATATGTAGAGGAGTGGGTTGAAGTTCAGATACTTTAAACCATTATTCATTACATACCTTTCACCTCTACATATAGCAAACATGTAAGATATTGGTAAACTTACT
>NW_013690525.1:0-939 GCF_000517525.1 Limulus polyphemus | reverse complement strand
ATGTTTTGTACATTTTTATCTTATCCAAATACTACTAGTTGAAGAAATGCATAGAGTCCAGGTTTGAGAAAAAGATGAAATATTATCAACTATGTTGATTTCCAACAACTCTGGCAGATCAACGGTTAATTTGGGCACGTGTGTATCATTACTAATAATTCATTATGTTAAACATTTCTGATAAGAAACTGATTATTTTTGTGTATTTCATGCACAGATTTTTCAATTCTCTCACAAAAATTTTATCATTTCAGTACACTCATGCACGGAGTTATCATTGAAATGAGAGAATGCTATCAGGTTCATTTGCATATTTGTGGGCAAGCTGTCGAGCAGATGACCCATTAATTGGTCACATCTGATTTGTCTGTCCTTCGTGTCTACACAGTTTACAGTCAAAAGGAACATGACCTTGATAGGATTATCACACAGGTTCGTGTGTCAAGTGGTCGATAATTGATCATGAGTTCTTACTTGTTGCACAGGTAATTGGCAGATAGCCTAATTGTTAGATAAAAGGATCCCACACCTGTTTTTAACTGGTGAAAATTGACAGCTTTTACCAGTTTCAAGGAATGTGTTCTTTAGAGAAAGTAATTATGTCACAAACAAAAATTTATTTATTTTGTCACCCACCCCCACCACCCCTTGGAAAGGCACAAACATCATTATACATATTAAACAGACCGAATAATAACATGATATCACTATGATATGAAGGAAGGGTGTTATTGTTACAGGGGGTGTCATCATTACTAATAATTTAAGTGTTCACCCTCAGAATTTCTAATACAAGGGTATTTCACCCCGAGATCTGAAATTCTCTGGAAAACCGTGTACAGCAGAATATCTTAAGTTTGCAATGCTGGGTGCCACTAGGTTTAAAAAACAACAACTAAAGATATAATTGTAGTACATCTTAAGTTTGCAATGCTGGGT
>NW_013690524.1:0-939 GCF_000517525.1 Limulus polyphemus | reverse complement strand
CCATCATATATAAAAAGCTGTCTTACATTCCTGTTAACTATGCAATCATCACATTAGCAGGGTGGATATACATTCCTGTTAACTATGGAATCATCACATTAGCAAGGTGGATAAATATTTTCACCTGTTCAACAGGCAGCATGTTGACATGACTCAACGTGCTGCCTGTTTAGGTAAACAACTTGTAAACCCAGAAGTTACCATAATGTAGTCAATATAAGTTTCTTTAAAAACCCACAAGACAAGTTATCTTCATCAATATGTTTACCTCTCAACCCTAGAATCATCATATGGCCAGCAAAATGGCTGACAGGCCATCCATCGCTGACACAAGTCATCTACGTCTATTTTAGAGGGCACTTCTGTTTTTGTGACTTCCTCTGCTAAGCTGTAAGACAACTCCACAGGTGGTGACGACATCTTCATACCTACAAATACAGATCATGCATTTCATTAACATACTTCCTAATATTACACTGTTGTGTTGAAATGATAATGGAGCAACTGAGGTCCAAATGTGGCTTCTGGAGAGCTATTAATACTTGGTAGTTTTCTACTCTGCCACTTTAAAATAACATATAAAACAAAAAATTACCCATATTAAACACTATACAAGTTAAGAAAAAAACACCATACTCACCAGGACTCATCTGAAATGTTAAATAAAGACTTTCAGTGTATTTTCCCATTGTTAGTAGTTGGTGTTCCTGCCCTTGCCCCTGTACCTCCATAGCATGGGCCTCTTCTTGGTCTGACGATGTCAGGTGTGCTAACAGGGCACGAGGAATATTGTTCCTCACCATGAACAAAGGAGAAAAAAAGACCTACAACAAAGTTTTAGATGCATGAAAATCAGAATTACAGTTAGACAGCTTTTTATATATGACGGTCAGAATTACAGTTATATCCACCTTGCTAATGTGATGATTCCATAGTTAA
>NW_013690523.1:0-939 GCF_000517525.1 Limulus polyphemus | reverse complement strand
TGTAGACACTGAAATTAATTAAAAAGTGTTTAAAAATTCCTTGGTTAGAAAAAGGTTTCACCACTTACTGCTTCGCGGGGACGTTGAACACGTATCCTGGATCTCCACACTTACACTCAAACCTCGTGTCATCACACAAGCCCAGATCTACTCCTCTGGACTGAACTGGGTGCATTTGTTGGGCTAATAGCCCTAGAACTAAACCTGGAAAAGTAAATTCAAGACGTTAAAACTTGATAAGGAAATCATAAACAGTATTTTGTTTTATAAATAAGTCTGTCCAACTAATATATCAAAAGGAAATTACAAAAACACAATATATCCATTGGACCTCTTATAATTATATAATGATAGTGTTGAAGATGAATAACGAGGAACCGTTATGAAACCAGCTATAAAAACAAACAGAACCAGTGTGAGAACCTAACTGGTTGGACCGGTGGTTGTTTTACTTGGGTGTGAAATTTCACAAGACCGCGGAGTAGCACGAGGATGCGAACTTAAACTATCTGTCAGTTCAATTGAAAGGCACAAGTTTGCCACTTTGCTCCTCTTCAGCTCCTAGCAACGTGTGACCAAACTGACTTGTATCGAAGGAAATTGTGGAAGTGACGTCTCACATACACAAAAAGCTTGTAAAAATCATAACCTCACGGCACATGACTTGAGGTATTTCGAAAAAAATACCTTCGCTTGATGTCAGCAGATGTCGCTCATAAATCTTTAAGAAATTTTTTTTTTTTTTTCCAAACGGAATCGTGACATTTTTTCAACATGTTCTGTTATTGAACGAAAGGTCTCTTCAGTTCTGGATATGACAGATGTAGTGTAGGGGAAACCGGGGCTGGTTGTTACAGGGGCAAGTTGATACAGTGCCTCTAGCTCTTGTTGAGGTTAATAGACGGCGATAGTTCACTGACCATCGAACACGTGTTGCGC
>NW_013690522.1:0-940 GCF_000517525.1 Limulus polyphemus | reverse complement strand
TATCACAACTTATTGTCTCTCCCTACTCTCTTCACTTCCCCTATCACAACTCATTGTCTATCCCTACTCTCTTCACTTCCCCTATCACAACTCATTGTCTCTCCCTACTCTCTTCACTTCCCCTATCACAACTCATTGTTTCTCCCTACTCTCTTCACTTCTCCTATCACAACTCATTGTCTCTCCCTACTCTCTTCACTTCCCCTATCACAACTCATTGTCTCTCTATACTCTCTTCACTTCCCCTATCACAACTCATTGTCTCTCCCTACTCTCTTCACTTCCCCTATCACAACTTATTGTCTCTCCCTAATCTCTTCACTTCCCCTATCACAACTTATTGTCTCTGCCTACTCTCTTCACTTCCACTATCACAACTTATTGTCTCTCCCAACTCTCTTCACTTCCACTATCACAACTTATTGTCTCTCCCAACTCTTTTCACTTCCCCTATCACAACTTATTGTCTCTCCCTACTCTCTCAACTTCCTTTATCACAACTTATTGTCTCTCCCTACTCTCTTTACTTCCCCTATCACAACTCATTGTCTCTCCCTAATCTCTTCACTTCCCCTATCACAACTCATTGTCTCTCCCTACTCTCTTCACTTCCCCTATCGCAACTCATTGTCTCTCCCTACTCTCTTCACTTCCCCTATCACAACTTATTGTCTCTCCCTACTCTCTTCACTTCCCTTATCACAACTTATTGTCTCTCCCTAATCTCTTCACTTCCCCTATCACAACTCATTGTCTCTCCCTAATCTCTTCACTTCCCCTATCACAACTCATTGTCTCTCCCTAATCTCTTCACTTCCCCTATCACAACTCATTGTCTCTCCCTAATCTCTTCACTTCCCCTATCACAACTCATTGTCTCTCCCTACTCTCTCCACTTCCCCTATCACAACTTATTGTCTCTCACTACTCTCTTCACTTC
>NW_013690521.1:0-940 GCF_000517525.1 Limulus polyphemus | reverse complement strand
TGAGTTGTTAGCTCACCCGGTTAGTATGTATTTACAATATAGTCTTTATCTCAACAAAACAATCATAAATTATTATTATCAACATAATTTAATCAATCTTAATGATGAATTGAATAACATAGAGTCGGGTTAGTATGTATTTACAATATAGTCTTTATCTCAACAAAACAATTTTAAATTATTATTATCAACATAAGTTAATCAATCTTAATGATAAATTGAATAACATAGAGTCAGGTTAGTATGTATTTACAATATAGTCTTTATCTCAACAAAACAATCATAAATTATTATTATCAACATAATTTAATCAATCTTAATGATAAATTTAATAAAAGCTATATTTACGAGGAAACACAGGTGAGCTAAAAACTCAACTAATAAAAACACAAATGGTATTCCTGTCTTATAAAAAACGTTATTTATGTGTAAACACAGACTCTATGTTATTCTAGGTTCAACTGTTTGTTTTTGTAAAGGAACATCAAACCTTCACCCATACATTGATGACCCTGTAATATATTGTGGTGTATATAAAGATTAAGAAACATGAAACTCCATTAGAGACTGGATAGAAGAACCATATCAACAAACTGAAGTCAGGCACAGCACAGAGATGTTGACATTAACTTGGAACTTTGATGTAGGATTGATATTAAAAAGATGAGGACAGATATAGGTAAACAGGCAGCCAATTTATTGTCTTACACAATGGGTAATTCATGAAGTATTTTTAGTTACATAAATTACAACGAGTTGGAAAAAATTGTGTACGTTTGTAATATTTGATTATAGAGTTACTGAAGTTAAAGAGATTTCAAAAATATTGTAAGCTTGTTGAGAAATTGTTAAATTAAAAAGTGAAGTGGATTATGAATTCAAATTCTTTATTCTAACTGGAGACTTCAAGTTAGTGACTGTGTTTAATATAAAGTAAAGT
>NW_013690520.1:0-940 GCF_000517525.1 Limulus polyphemus | reverse complement strand
CAGGTAACTGTATGTTTTGTAAACAAAAGTCATGTAACTTTGTATCTTTGTATACAAGACTTGAGGTAACTTTGTGTCTTTTTATATAAAACTTCAGGTAACTTTGTGTTTTTGTATACAAAACATCATGTAACTGTGTGTCTTTGTATAAGAAATCAGGTGTGTGTGTCTTTGTATACACAATATCAAGCATCTTTGTGGCTTTGTATACAAAACACCATGTAGTGTCTGTCTTTGTACACAAAGCACCAGGTAAATGTTTGTTATTGTATACCAAACATCAGGTAACTGTATGTTTTTGTAAACAAAAGTCATGTAACTTTGTATCTTTGTATACAAGACTTGAGGTAACTTTGTGTCTTTTTATATAAAACTTCAGGTAACTTTGTGTTTTTGTATACAAACCATCATGTAACTGTGTGTCTTTGTATAAGAAATCAGGTGTGTGTGTCTTTGTATACACAATATCAGCTAACTTTGTGTTACTGTACACAAAACATCAGGTAACTGTGTGTCTTTGTATACAATAAATGATGTAACTATGTGTCTTTGTATGCAAAATGTCAGGCATCTTTGTGGCTTTGTATAGAAAACATCATTTAACTGCGTGTCTTTCTAAACAAAAAAAATCAAGTCACTGTATGTCTATATAAAAACATCAGGTTGCTATGTGTTATTGTAAAAAATCATCAGGTAACTGTCTTTGTATAGAAAAAATCATGTAACTTGTGTAATTCCATGTAAAACATCAGTCATGTGTATTTGTATGCAAAACATCAGGCACTCTTGTGTTTTTTGTATTAAAAAAATCTGATAACTATCTGTCTCTGTATGAAAAACACCATGTTGTGTCTCTCTATACAAAACATCAGGTAACTGTATCTATCTACACAAAGAACCAGGTAACTTTATGTCATGGTATACAAAACATCAGGTAACT
>NW_013690519.1:0-940 GCF_000517525.1 Limulus polyphemus | reverse complement strand
CTATTTGTACTTTGAAAAGAAATATTAAAATAAACAAAGGTTTAATTATGTTAATATTGTATATCAATTGTATTTTGAAAAGGAATATTAAAATAAACAAAGGTTTAATTATGTTAATATTATATATCAATTGTATTTTGAAAAGGAATATTAAAATAAACAAAGGTTTAATTATGTTAATATTATATATCAATTCTACTTTGAAAAGAAATATTAAAATAGACAAAGGTTTTAATTATGTTAATATTATATATCAATTCTACTTTGAAAAGGAATATTAAAATAAACAAAAGTTTAATTATGTTAATATTGTATATCAATTGTACTTTGAAAAGATATATTGAAATAAACAAAGCTATGTGGATAAGATATTTATCAGTTACCAAAAAGTCTTTACATGGTAATGGTACTGACTGCTTGTACAAATATGAATATTGGAAATTGTAAACAGAATTCTAATCAAAATATTAGGTTTGGAGAAATTTCATTTTCTTTTCACTTTTAACTTTCTAAACATTATTATTGTCTGTTTTATATAAAACTAGCAAAGGTACTTACACCTTGGGTGTCATGTTTTTCGTTGTCTTCGTGGGATGAAAAGAGGACGTTCACATACATCATTTGTTATGTAGGTGTACTGAATATGATGTTTACAATATGCCTGATGTTTTTTATTTTAAACAATTTCAGGTGAAAATCTACAGGATTAATTGATATACAATATTAACATAATTAAACCTTTGTTTATTTTAACATATCTTTTCAAAGTACAATTATGTTAATATTGTATATCTTCAAAGTACAATTGATATACAATATTAACATAATTAAACCTTTGTTTATTTTAACAAATGTTTTCAAAGTACAATTGATATACAATATTAACATATTTAAACCTTTGTTTATTTTAACAAATCTTTTCAAAGTACAATTGATATAC
>NW_013690518.1:0-940 GCF_000517525.1 Limulus polyphemus | reverse complement strand
ATATGTCACCAAAGAACGTCACAAATAAAGTAATTTACTATCACGAAGGATGTTGTCACGGATTCTATATAAACATTGTGACGACAAAGTCTAACTACCACGTGGTTTTATAATATTGCCCTACACAATATCACATTTTATTCTGCTATCTTTACAATCGTTATGATTTATCAATATGGTTACTTGACGAAACATGATAGACTTATCACTGCAAGTTGGTTTTAAAGTATCCCTACATCCGATAAAACCCTGCAAGTTGTGCGTACAACATGTTCTCGTGTTAACACTCCTGGTGTTAGACTTATCACTACAAGTTAGTTTTAAAGTATCCCTACATCCGATAAACCGAACTATACTCACTCAAAACCAGCAGATCTGACAGTTTCATAACGTACTAATTTCTCATCGTTGTAGTGTTTTCTCGATGGTGGAAGGACAACTTCTGACAGCCACGATTAATAACTACATTGGAAAATACAGCAGGTGTATTGGGAGAAAAGAAGAACGCAGAAGCTCTTTATCGGTAGAAGATCTTCAAAGTGTCTTCATCTTGTTATCTAGTGGAATTCTTCTTGGAGCACTTACACTCCTTTTGGAGAGACTCTGTGGAAGAATGAGAAGATTATAGAAACTTGAAAATGGTTTGCTGGAAATTCACGTCACATAGGTGTTTGTACTTGTACTAATTATATAGCTACCTGTATGTCAAATAAACCAATTATATAGCTAACAGTACGTCATATAAACCAATCATATAGCTAATTGTACGTGAAATAAACCAATTATATAGCCAATTGTACGTGATATAAACCAATTATATAGCTAATTGTAGGTCAAATAAACCAATTATATAGCTAACTGTAGGTCAAATAAACCAATTATATAGCTAACTGTATGTCAAATAAACTAATTATATAGCTAATTGTACGTCAAATAAACC
>NW_013690517.1:0-940 GCF_000517525.1 Limulus polyphemus | reverse complement strand
TTTATTGATACTTCCTTGGTGGATTAAGGGGCTTTCCTCTATTCCCAAGTGATTTCTGTCGATGGTGAGTCATAGAGGCTACTCTCTGTTTTCAACATCCTGGAACTTTTAGCATTTGTTGGGCTTTATATCATTTTATCCCTCTCCTGAGAGGGTGTGTGGTTCTAGTTCTATCCGAATATTCCACTGTCATCAATTATCTCATGAAGCAAGGGGGTACCAACTCCAGATCTCTATGTTTTCAGACTCTGGATCTTCTTTACTGGGCCCATGAACTCCACATGGCGATCTTGATGTGTCATATCATCAGTGTTATGTATCTGGTGGTCGATCACTTATCTCAAACCAACCAGGTTATCCCTTCTTCTGTGGGTTTTAAGGTGGGTGTGTTATCAACTGCTAACAACACATATACATGTGTTTGTCACTCCTTAGAATGCCAAATTTCTTTCCTTTTCATCTTTGGTTCCACTCATTTATGCTCTGGGAGTAGGTGTGTTCAGACTGGTTTGAAAGTGTCTTTCTTTGTATACCTACTCTCTAATCTGACCACTCTCCAGGGTTTTTTCCCTTATCCAGACCACTCCTTGTTGTACCCTGTTCGTTGCTCCATTTTAGTGTGCTCAGACATGGTTTCCTCTGCTCTGGCCCTTGCTGGACCATCACTCATGGACTTCATGAATAAAGCAGATAAGGGATTTTTGCCCATCCCTACTGACCCGTGATTTCTCCAATGTGTGTCATTCCCTCAGACCCCCCAATGCATATTACCCCCCCCCCCCCCTTCTCTTCTTATGGAGCATGAGAGTCCTTGCCACCTTCGGTTCCCAGTTGCTGTAGTGGTGGACTGGGGAGGTTTCTTCCTGAGTGGGTTTTGTATAATAAACACTCACTTGGCGAGAAGAAAGCTATCATTGTTATAATCATTACAATACCAAAC
>NW_013690516.1:0-940 GCF_000517525.1 Limulus polyphemus | reverse complement strand
GGGGGGGCAACACCATCTCTAATAGGAGTCGAAAAACGTGTTTGGTTAAATAGGGCATTTCTTTGAAATGTACGCAACAAAATTAAGTGCAGTATATCAACTAAATAGAATGTTGCCTTTGAGCGGCTCATGAATATCTGCAAGGATTTTATATGGAGTATTAGCATATGCTATAACTTAACTGTAAAGTATGATAGCACATTTCAGACCACAGTGAAGGATCTGTTGGTCGATTAGCGTTAACATAATGTGCCACAGACCTGGATAACAAAACGACTAATCCATCGTCGACATGATGGCATGTGGATCTTTTATTTTTGGTATGGAAGAATCTTTTGCAAGACAAAAGAAACTTAAAAGAATTTTTGAAGGATATTGATTCAGTTTTGTTTACAAAAAAAAAACAACAAAAAAAACTACATTGTCATTCTATAGATTAAGACCACTTCCGTTGGTAATATTATATTACATACAATTCACGAAGAAAATATATTTTCGTGGTTTGATATGTGTTGAAGCATTATATAAGCATTTATGATTTACATACTCCTTACCACACTTATATATTTACGTGATATACTGTACTCGGTTATAGAAGTTTTCATCAGCATCAATACAGCAGTCAGTACCACGAGTATTATTGAAGGACAGTGTTGTCAATGCTACGAGTGGACATATTTATTAGAGGGTAGTATACTTAAGAAGAATGACAATGCTAATACAAAAATATCTTGATGAATTTAATGAGAATAAATGGAAAATGGCGATTTAAAACAAGAACAAAAGAATTGGTTTCTATAAGTGATGACGAAATCTCTTTCACGTCCTTAGTCTGACCAGGTCACACTGCTGCACGGATCTAATCACGTTCTTAGATTGACCAGGTCACATTGCCGAATAATTCTAAGCACGTCCTTAGTCTGACCAGGTCACACTGCCG
>NW_013690515.1:0-940 GCF_000517525.1 Limulus polyphemus | reverse complement strand
TACACTGACAGATACCTACACTTCCAATGTATACATACTACTTACCCACACCGACAGATACCTACTCTTCCAATGTATATATAATAATTATCCACACCGACAGATACCTACACTTCCAATGTATACATAATACTTATCCACACCGACAAATACCAACACTTCCAGTCCTATCATCCTATCAACAACAGAACTATAAACATCTGTGATGAGACATCCATTAAAACAGAACGTCGAACTATCATATAGTATTAGAAACAGAACGGTTGTACCTCTAACTTCATCACCAAAAAAATAAAATAAAACAACGACACAAAGAAAAGATAAGAAGGACACTACTACTACTACTTAACTTCCCTAAGGAGAACACTACTACTACTTGCCTTCCCTGAGGGGAACACAACTATTACTTACCTTCCTAAGGAGAACACTACTACTATTTGCCTTCCCTAAGGATAACACCACTACTACTTACCTTCCTAAGGAGAACACTACTACTACTTGCCTTCCCTAAGGAGAACACCACTACTACTTACCTTCCTAAGGAGAACACTACTACTACTGCTACTTGCCTTCCCTAAGGAGAACACCACTACTACTTACCTTCCTAAGGAGAACACTACTACTACTACTGTTTACCTTCCTAAGGAAAACACAACTACCACTACTTACCTTCCCTAAGGAAAACACTACTACTACTGTTTACCTTCCTAAGGAAAACACAACTACTACTGTATACCTTCCTAAGGAAAATACAACTACCACTATTTACCTTCCCTAAGGAGAACACTACAATAACTATTTACCTTTACTACTACTACTACTATTTACCTTCCTAAGGAGAACACTACTACTACTTGCCTTCCCTAAGGAGAACACCACTACTACTTACCTTCCCTAAGGAAAACACTACTACTACTACTTACTATCCCTAAGGAAAATA
>NW_013690514.1:0-940 GCF_000517525.1 Limulus polyphemus | reverse complement strand
TTTGTTCCTAATAGCTTCCCTGATCAACTGATGAAGATGTTAAATAGCCTTGTTCCTAATAGCTTCCCTGACCAACTGATGAAGATGTTAAATAGCCTTGTTCCTAATAGCTTCCCTGACCAACTGATGAAATGTTATATAGCTTTGTTTCTAATAGCTTCCCTGACCAACTGATGAAAATAGCCTTGTTTCTAATAGTTTCCCTGACCAACTGATGAAGATTTTAAATAGCTTTGTTTCTAATAGCTTCCCTGACCAACTGATGAAGATTTTTGTCTTTTACGACCCTCGGACAGGCATGGTTCTGTGGGTGTGACCCAGAGCTGCAATATGCATTTGAAAAATTTCATCAATTCGTGCCAAGGCTCACAGCTAGCTGCATTCTTTGTTGTGATTAGGGTAATCCTAAGCCATGTTTGTAGTATGAATATTTTTTATATATTCCTATTATTCTTGAGCTACAAGAATGTTTACAATCAAACTCTGTAACTCTCATGTCATGACTTGTGTTTCGTTTACTAGCAACAACCAAACTCTGTAACTCTCGTGTCATGACTTGTGTTTCGTTTACTAGCAACAACCAAACTCTGTAACTCTCGTGTCATGCTAATAGGTTAATAGATTATTAGCATATGCATATAATTATAAATAAGTAATATAGATGGACGTATGACAAGCACACATTTTCCTTACTTGAAGTTTAAGTTACGATAACGATGAAAATCTTCCTCTTAATAAAATTCACACTAAATATTTAATAGGAAGATGGAAGTAAAGTTAAAGAATTACCAAAAACTCCCTCTGTTGATGAGAAAGAAGAAGACCTCACTTCAGCACCACACATTACACCACCTCAACGGGGTCGTCGTGGAGCTGTCAGTGCTGAAACTTACTCTGAAGAAGATGCAGCTAACTATATCAAAAAGGTATGAAAGCTGAC
>NW_013690513.1:0-940 GCF_000517525.1 Limulus polyphemus | reverse complement strand
ATTGTATGTAAAGGCATGACTTACAGCTAGATTTTTAACTATTGAAAAACCTTGAGAGCTATAAAGAAAGGAATGAGAAGATATCTCTTGTGCTAAAGAAATTTTTGGATCACTTGTGGTATCTATCAGAGGATTTCACTGCACTTTCATTCTTTGATGATGGTGTCCTTGTTAACACTAAGTTTAAAATGGTTGAGGCTTTGAAGAAGCAAAAAAAAAAGTATCCAATGATACATGCAAAGTTATACTTTTTGGTGCTGATTACAGGAATATTTAGAAGACTTTGTTACCTCTAACAAATGCAAATTCTTTGAAATTACTGAGTTATCTACACTATTTCTTGAAAAAGATGTGGAAGAGTGGCCTAATGATAGTATATAAAATTCTGTTAGTGTTAAATACACTGTCCAGTGTATGAAGGTTGTAAATGATAGTACTAAACGAGAAGTAGCATTAATAGAAGAGTATAAGAAGGTTCTGAAAAAGGTTGAGGAGCAAAAACAAGACCTTCTGCTGGTAGTCAAGATGTTCCAAGAAAAATACCCTGATTGACAGAAAGCTATGCTAATGAGGTGATGAATCTAAACATTTTTTAAGAATTTTAAAAATAAAGTTTTTTTTTTTTAGTTTTTGTAACCCTAAAACTGAATTGTCAAAGCAGTTAAAATGGCATAGAAACAAAACGTTAATAGCTGGTAGCAACCCCTAAAGTTCATTTTATTTTGCAAAATTAACAAAATTCTGAGGTGTCCTCTAAAAAATTTGAATTTTTCTGTTTTGGTAAATAATGTCAATCACCCCAGTGTACACATATATAGACAAATCTGCTTACAAAACATGCATGTATATGCGGAGAACTTTCAATTTATGCAATAATACATATTATACATATGTTTTTAGATATTTTGCATCTTTTCACCACATAACTCAGAAAGTAAGG
>NW_013690512.1:0-940 GCF_000517525.1 Limulus polyphemus | reverse complement strand
TCATGAAAAATTCCCCTGAATTATTAAATTTCTCTTGTCCCTTATTAGTTCAGTGATGAGCTTCAGGACTTACAATGCTAGAATTTGGGGGTTCGATCAGATATAGCACAGATAGCCTATTGATCAGCTTCGCACTAAAACGAGTTACTTCGTTACATTAAGATGTGTTCAAGTTGTTGAATTAACAGATGAATCAGTTACCTTATTACTCTATTTTACATCTACGCTAAAACCCAGGTGGCATGTTATATAAAATGTACTTGCTTCCGATATGGTCAAAGGGTGAATTTTGGGGTACCAATTCGTTATAAGTAGTACTCTATTTGCTTAGCCTTTAACCTTGCTTTACATCAAGTCAGCCATATAAAAAAATCCAGTTTAATATTTCAAAAACCTACAATTCCACATATATAATGTATCTTATCAAAGGGGCTATCTACTGCTCCACGAATGCAACGATCGGTTAAACACTACAATGTCTTTACAACTACAACCCTACATTACTTAAGCCTACTCCAAGAAAATGCGTTGATAAGACTTCTTACATTTTAAGAGGATTGTCTAGTGAGATTCATTAAGTAACACGGCGCTTGTCTTATGAATAAAAAGTCAGGATCTTTTCTATTCTTACTAATTAGGCTACTGTGTGTTATTAAAATATGTCTGTTGTAGAAATAATACGCTATCATATATATTTATCAGAAGATTACTGACAAAGATGCTTTGTTTACCTTTTTTGAAATCCTGAATTTTCTTATTTTTTGTGTGTTTGGTGTTAAGCATAAAGTTACGCAATGTGCCAGTTTTCAGCGTTATAAGCCATCAGACTTGATGCTGAGCCCCTGGGGGTGGGTCCAAAATTGAAATGAGACGAAATGTTTTAGAATTTCGCGCAAAGCTACACAAGGGATATCTTTGTTTAGCCTCGTGTAGCTTTGCA
>NW_013690511.1:0-940 GCF_000517525.1 Limulus polyphemus | reverse complement strand
GGTATTGAAATATCCACAGTTACGACTCCTGTCAACTTGGAGCCTTTCTTCAAGAGACAGAAACATTCACAGTATATGACTCCTGTCTGCTTGGAGCCTTTCTTCAAGATACAGAAATATATACAATATATGACTCCTGTTTGCTTGGAGCCTTTCTTCAAGATACAGAAATATATACAATATATGACTCCTGTTAACTTGGAGCCTTTCTTCAAGATACAGAAACATTCACAATATATGACTCCTGTTAACTTGGAGCCTTTCTTCAAGATACAGAAATATATACAATATATGACTCCTGTCTGCTTGGAGTCATTCTTCAAGAGACAGAAAAATTCACAATATATGACTCCTGTTTACTTGGAGCCTTTCTTAAAAGTATTGAAACGTTCACAGTATATGACTCATGTTTGTTTGGAGTTGTTATTCAAAGGGTTGAAACATTCACAATATATGAGTCCTCACTCTGAAAACCTCACTCTGGCTGTCTTGTCTTTAACACGTAAAGACTGAATTTAGTTATTAGTATATCTGTCTGTCTGTCAGAGCAGATAGATAGATTACATCTCGTATATTTGTATAAATGTAAACAGGCTAAAAGCTTACGATATTTATTAATCAAAACTATGTCAGTTTAACCACTGATTTCATAACGTTATTTCAGGCATACTGAGGACAAGGTATTTAATCGTTTTGGCCAATATAACTTTATACACTCTCAAATACTTGGACAGTATGACGTGTGACGTTGATCACTGACCTCTTTTGATCGTATGCGGGGCATGACAAAAACAGTCTGTATTATTATTATGCTAACTCTTCTCTTTTGTTGTTATTATTTCATTCAGCGGGAAAATAAAACCCAGCGATATGAAACGCTTGTATGTTACTGTGTGTGAACGACAGAGAGGTAGACATTAAACGTTGTATGTTACTGTGT
>NW_013690510.1:1341-1818 GCF_000517525.1 Limulus polyphemus | reverse complement strand
CCAAACCTGTCTGCAGATACAAATGTATCACGATGAAAGAGATATTAAATTATTATTATTTTGTGCAATAACTAGATATATATACTGTTGCGTCATCGAGATCACGTGACAATTCTCACGCTATCTTGTTTCTAGAACTATCATGTACTTTGGCGAATGTTCTACTTCTTGCTAGAAATAGGTTACGCTGGTATATAAAATAGGGGAATGTAATGTGTGCGTAGACAGTGAGTAATTGATCTGCGGTCGGAGTATTATTGACGTTCGTTGCTATAGCGTTTGTTTAGCGCGATTGTTGAGTGTATCGGTTAAGTTATATTCGGAAAGAATAAACCAGTTTTATTAAGTAAAGGCTTGTGTCGCGTAAGTTTCGTCGGTACGAAGTTACGGAAAATTAATTAACACACGGAGACGTAACAAATTGGTGTCAGAAGTGGGATAAAAGAAAAATGGAAACGAGAAGCGGCAAATCAGACT
>NW_013690510.1:0-463 GCF_000517525.1 Limulus polyphemus | reverse complement strand
TAAATTCATTAAAATTTTCTTTAGAATAATACTTTTTCAGAATTTGAAGACAAAAATATTGTTGCGTTAGCGAGATCACGTGACCATTGTCACGCCACCTGCTTTCTAGAATTATCCCATTCCTTCTGGAATGCTTTAGCATTTACTAGATTGGGGAAGGGGGTGCATCTACCCACACATTACATTCCCATCTTTTATATAACCAAGTGAGTAATTGATCTGCGGTCGGAGTATTATTGACGTTCGTTGCTATAGCGTTTGTTTAGCGCGATTGTTGAGTGTATCGGTTAAGTTATATTCGGAAAGAATAAACCAGTTTTATTAAGTAAAGGCTTGTGTCGCGTAAGTTTCGTCGGTACGAAGTTACGGAAAATTAATTAACACACGGAGACGTAACAAATTGGTGTCAGAAAGTGGGATACAAAAAAAAAAGAAAATGGAAACGAGAAGCGGCAAATCAAAC
>NW_013690509.1:0-940 GCF_000517525.1 Limulus polyphemus | reverse complement strand
TTTGTTAACACGTGTATAACACTTAGTACAAATCACGTTACTTTAAAGTCAAATCTTCGTTAACACGTGTATAACACTTAGTACAAATCACGTTACTTTAAAGTGAAATCTTCGTTAACACGTGTATAACACTTAGTACAAATCGCGTTACGTTAAAGTCAAATCTTCGTTAACACGTGTATAACAACACAAATCACGTTACGTTAAATAAAATCTTCGTTATCACGTGTATAACAACACAAATCACGTTACGTTAAAGTCAAATCTTCGTTAACACGTGTATAACAACACAACTCACGTTACGTTGAAGTCATTAGTAAGCTACTTTGTTTGTAGAGTAAAGCTACCGAGAAGAACTTTTATAACATTTCAAGACTATTTTCTACTAAGTAAAACTTTAGCAAGTGAAGTGATACAGTAATATTAAAAACAAAAAATTTGGGCAAAAAATATGTTCGTAAATCAGCTGTATGGTGGGTTTTTTGTTCGTAAATCAGCTGTATGGTGGATTTTTTTGTTCGTGAATCAGCTGTATGGTAGGTTTTTTGTTCGTAAATCAGCTGTATGGTGGGTTTTTTTGTTCGTGAATCAGCTGTATGGTGGGTTTTTTTGTTCGTGAATCAGCTGTATGGTGGGTTTTTTGTTCGTAAATCAGTTGTATGGTGGGTTTTTCGTTCGTAAATCAGTTGTGTGGTGTGTTTTTTGTTCGTATATTAGCTGTATGGTGGGTTTTCGTTCGTAAATTAGCTGTATGGTAGGTTTTTTGTTCGTGAATCAGCTGTATGGTGGGTTTTTTGTTCGTGAATCAGCTGTATGATGGGTTTTTTGTTCGTATATTAGCTGTATGGTGGGTTTTTCGTTTGTAAATCAGTTTTGTGGTGGGTTTTTTGTTCGTATATTAGCTGTATGGTAGGTTTTTTGTTCGTGAATTAGCTGTATG
>NW_013690508.1:0-940 GCF_000517525.1 Limulus polyphemus | reverse complement strand
TTTATAATCAGTAAGTGATTAAAGCATCAACATTCAAGTGGTATTACTAGAAGCCAAATACCTCTGATCAAAGATATAAACTTGATATATACAGAGAACAGACTGAATAAGACTTGTAATACACAAAAAAATTACAGTGTGAAAATTATGTGACTAACTTCTTACTGCACTAACACTAAGCCTATAGAACTGATAAAATGTAGTGTCACCATGTACAATCAACATAAAGTAGCTGACAAAATGTAGATTGTGTCACCATGTATGATCACCTTAAAGTGGCTGACAAAATGTAGATTGTGTCACATGTATGATCACCATAAAGTAGCTGACAAAATGGTGATTGTACGTGGTGACACTACATTTTATCAGCTATTTTAAGGTAATGACACAATCTACATTTTGTCAGCCACTTTATGGTGATCATACATGTGACACAATCTACATAAAATAGCTTACAAATTGTAGATTGTGTCACCATGTACAATCAACATAAAGTAGCTGACAAAATGTAGATTGTGTCACATGTATGATCACCATAAAGTGGCTGACAAATTGTAGATTGTGTCACCATGTACAATCACCATAAAATAGCTGACAAAATGTAGATTGTGTCACATGTATGATCACCATAAAGTGGCTGACAAAATGTAGACTGTGTCATTACCATAAAATAGCTGATAAAATGTAAGTGTCACCATGCACAATCAAGCCATAAATAGCTGACAAAATGTAGATAGTGTCACCATGTACAATCAACATAAATAGCTAACAAAATGTAGATTGTGTCACTATGTACAATCACATTAAATAACTGACAAAATGTAGATTGTGTCACCATGTACAATCAACATAAAGTAGCTGATAAAATGTAGATAGTGTCACCATGTACAATCAACATAAAGTAGCTGACAAAATGTAGTGTCACCATGTACAATCAACA
>NW_013690507.1:0-940 GCF_000517525.1 Limulus polyphemus | reverse complement strand
GTTTTCTTTATAGACAGATCAAGATTGGAATAATTATGTCACGCGTGGACATTTACCGTCACGTCTACTCAGTGTGTGTTACAAACGATTGATTTTCCTATAATATTTTTTCTATTCTTTGATTTCTATAGATCGTTTTTGATAATGTGGATATCTTTGTTTCCTCTTCTTATTCGAAGAGAGCATGACATAGGTTATGTCTGTCATCTTGGCCGTTAATATGTCACCAAGTCTGACTTTTGGTCACTCATGATAGCTATGAACTTTGACATTTATTACGTAGCTATGCTCTTAGTTTGGACATTTTGCCTTCCATGAAGTCTGTTTATAACCTTTTGTTTTTGAAACATACAAGTTTTTGTTTTTTGTTGTTGTTTAATGTACTTTTTCGCTTACTGAAACTTTACGGTAAAACTATCTATTCGAAAAACTAGTCTGGAAAACTGATCTTTCGAATGGACAAACTGAACACTTTCTTCCATAAACACGTTCAAATATATAGGTTGTATGTTCTCGGTGTTTTCTGTTATCCGAAAGTAACATTAGGTTCAATAATAGAGTTTTTGTGTGAAAAACTGGTTTGTCGTTTCTAGAGGTCGTTAGTAGTCATTCTCCTGCACACGACGATCGCAAGCTTCAACAACTAAAGACAGTCTTTTCTAGGCATGTCAATGAATGAAATATGCGCGAGGGAGGTATTACAATAGAGGGCGCAGGTGTGTGTTCGTAAATCCCTTGGTTAAAAAATAAATAAAACCGGCTAGTTAGTTGAAGGAGTGTCGTATAAAAGGGGCTGTAAGCACCGTGTTGAAGACAGCAGTTTCAAACTACACGTCTTTTGTTACAGCTATTTACTGGTCGAAGTAAGTTCATGTATTCAATGCACCTGTCGAGATGTATCCAGCGCCATAAGTAAAGTATTGTGCTTATTTGGATTTTT
>NW_013690506.1:0-940 GCF_000517525.1 Limulus polyphemus | reverse complement strand
TCCTAATTACTGACAATATTATCAACCTTATGAGATTTGTAATAACGTTGTTTTATATAATAAAGGGTTTGAAGTAATTCAGTTTGGGTTTCTACTTGATTGTAGAAAAGACTCTAAGCATCTTGGACAAAACTGGACCAAAGGCGTTCCTATTGAAGTGATACCCATGGCTTACGTACCAGTTCAAAAGAAGCTCGAAAAGCTTGGTGGCATTCCTGAACTTAGATTGGCTAAAGCTAAAGCAGTAAGTATGAAAAGGAGATTTCAGACTACCAAAAAAGAAAATATTCGTGGATATCAAAACTCCTCATGTATTCTTCTTTTTTATGTGTGTGTGTATATGTTAAAAAAATTAGTGTTCAAAAATTGAAAGTGACACCAGTATCAGATGTACATGAGGGGGTTAGTTGAGGTGTACCTAAGGATGGTTAATTTTGACAAAAGAAGTGTGACATCTTATTGAAGGACCTCAAGAATCTTACCATGAAAAGCAAAATTTTATTTTTCTCTCAAATATTTACTCTAAGATTTTATTTCCTGCATAACTATTTCATAAAGTTTATTTTGAAATTAGGATTAAGAGGATTTCCTGTACAGAGATCAGTCTGAATGTTCCAAACCTCTATGAAATTTATGCACAATTAAAGTAAATGGAAAATTAGTTTAAACATATGAAAACATTAAATAACATAGATTCGTGTTCAGTCTGTGAATCTGAGGATTCCTGGATCGCAGGCTGTTGCTGGTAAAACATCCTCTACACGTTGAAAAAATAAGTGTACTATAAAGGTGACAGTTGTATGTGGATGGCCGTAAATGTAGTTTTGTGCTAAAATTCTGAAACAGACAACGTGTTCAATTATGATTAAACCATAGAAAGGTGAAATATAATATAGAAAATATATTTGTGAATGAACTTTGAAATAGAAATGAGTTAAAA
>NW_013690505.1:0-941 GCF_000517525.1 Limulus polyphemus | reverse complement strand
TATATATATATATATATATATATATAAACACACATTTATTACTCATATACACACATACACACATTTATTAATTATATATATATACACACACATTTATTAATTATATACACACACATTTATTAATTATATATAAACACATACATTTATTAATTATATACACACACATTTATTAATTATATATAAACACACACACACATTTATTCTAAATCACATATTAATGACATGAAAGAAACTGTTTTTTCTGCCCTTCTCAATTAGTTGTTTTTACTGTGAGAACAAAACCACTTGTAAAACATTACTGTATAGATAACATAAGCTGATACATAATTTTACAATGGGAATGAAGTAATCCTGAGTTGTGAATGTAATTATCATAAAAACCTATCACAAACATACATACATGGTTATTTCTTAACCAAACTCTTACCTTACACCTGTGTTAAAAATAAGGTCTCTAAATACATGTTTAATTACAGTGTTGATGCTTTCTAGGATGAGGAACTGTTCAACTTCAGGATAGCTTTCTGAAATTACATCCAAATAATAATAACACATTATTACAAAACTTAACATTATTAAGATAAAAATAATTAACTTCAATCAGCGTTACATAATTAGGAAAAAATGTTTGAAGAATTATTTTTCAGATCAATTTTCAATCAATCTAAGTTGTGTATAGTTCAAATCAGTAAGCTAGTTTATGGTACTCATGGTACTCAATAACATCCTGACAAGAAAAAATTAATTAATGTAAAAATTCTATTCAAACAAGAAACTTCACAAACACACCTTTAAGCTTCTCCCATACATCCTGTCTTACTTCATTTAGGGCAGTGTCACGAGATATCTAGAAGAGACGTTAAAAGAAAAACATTTACTTGCTAGGAATACACAAGAATGTGTAAATTACTTTTTAAGTACACAAACAAAGCTATAAAATA
>NW_013690504.1:0-941 GCF_000517525.1 Limulus polyphemus | reverse complement strand
GTAGTTTTGTGCATAAATTAAAAACAAACAAACAAACATAAAGTTGAAATTTCATGTATTGAACGATAGAAAGCCCAAACTAACAAGAAACTCTTGAGGTCTAAACTCACTTGAATTTCCTATTCTATTACTTCTTTAAATAAATTAAATTAAAAAGTTAGAAAAAGTTCCCGTGGGACAAAAACGGTATTTAATATCAAGAAATGCCGAAAACTACTGAAACGGTTTGTTAAAATTTTGAATAAAACTAGTAATTTAATTATTTATCTTCTACAGCCTTGTGCTCCACAGATTAATAAATAACAGTTTCGGTATATATAAATAAATATATATATATTTAGATTCATATGATTCGATGTTACAGGTTAAGAAATAGTGCACTGAGTGAGTTAGATCTACCTTCTTCCAAAGATATTTTGTTACGAAGGAAGATTCTTAAATATTACTACAAGCCATACGATTTTATGTAAACCTGAATTTTCTGATTTTAGCTTATCATTTCAAATAAATGTATTTGTCCATTCAGGCTTTTTTACTGAATTTTCTCTAGAATCCAAATTGCCTATTATTCACGAGTAGGCCTGAAGCATCAATCTAGTTTTTACATCTTTATGATAACAAACTTCTTCGTGATGTATCAGTCCAACCTCCTCATTCCCGTGGGATCATATATGTGTAAATCTCTGAAGACCTTCATCACCACCAGAGACAACGAGATACGGGCCGTCGTTGTTTCAAATGCTTTCATTATCCACTGACAACCCCTTCAAACATAGATGCCGGGTTCAAGAGCGTGACCAGATTGCTTCCGTTGCCATGGAAACTGCCTGGTGATGGCTATAACTATTATTCCGTAAGCAAAACCTCATACTCCAGAGGTGCAGTTCATCTTCGCCCGATATTTTTGTCTCAGTTCAAAACTATATATATATATATATATA
>NW_013690503.1:1504-1814 GCF_000517525.1 Limulus polyphemus | reverse complement strand
GGCTAATGGTTAGATGAACAATGTTTGGTATTGGCTTTACCATTAATCATCTAACCCTTAGCCAATACCAAACATTGTTCATCTAACCATTAGTCAATACCAAACATTGTTCATCTAACCATTGATATTGGCTAAAGGTTCAATAAACAATGTTTGGTATTGACTAATGATTAGACAAACAATGTTTGTTACTGGCTAATGGTTAGATGAACAATGTTTGGTATTGGCTAATGGTTATATGAACAATGTTTGGTATTGACTAATGGTTAGATGAACAATGTTTGGTATTGGCTAAGGTTAGATGATTAAT
>NW_013690503.1:0-631 GCF_000517525.1 Limulus polyphemus | reverse complement strand
TCTAACCATTAGTCAATACCAAACATTAATCATCTAACCTTAGCCAATACCAAACATTGTTCATCTAACCATTAGTCAATACCAAACATTGTTCATCTAACAATTAGACAATACTAAACATTGTTAATATAACCATTAGCCAGTAAAAAACATTGTTTGTCTAATCATTAGTCAATACCAAACATTAATAGAACCTATAGCCAATACCTAACATTAATTATCTAACCATTAGCCAATACCAAACATTGTTTATCTAACCATTACACAATAACAAACATTGTTTATCTAACCATTAGCCATTACAAAAAATTCTTCATCTAACCAGTAGTCAATTCTAAACATTTATCATCTAACCATTAGCCAATACCAAACATTGTTCATCTAACCATTAGTCAATACCAAACATTGTTCATCTAACCATTAGACAATACCAAACATTATTAATATAACCATTAGCCAGTAACAAACATTGTTTGTCTAATCATTAGTCAATACCAAACATTGTTTATTGAACCTTTAGCCAATATCTACCATTAATCATCTAACCATTAGCAAAAACCAAACATTATTCATCTAACCGTTAGCCAATAGCAAACATTGTTCATCTCACCATTAGCCAATACCGAACATA
>NW_013690502.1:0-941 GCF_000517525.1 Limulus polyphemus | reverse complement strand
ATAACATAAGTCTACGGTTTCTCCTAGGTATACGAGATAAAATGTAAGATCCAACATACACAGTCAGATAACATAAGTCTACGGTTTCTCCAAAGTATACCAGATAAAATGTAACATCCAACATACACAGCCAGGTCTCCAGTTTCCTTAAGATGAGCTACGAGCACCAAAACACACAACGACGATACTGTCTTCTCTGGCGTGACGTACAGATACAGTTACGTCTATTTATATGAAGAACAATACCAGCAAACAGTCAACCGACTGACTAGTTAATGTTTGGTTCCACTCTACGTTAGTGAATGGGAAAGCACAGGCTTGGAATTATTGTTTTATTAATGATTTAACCTAGAACACACACACACATATTACAGGATGAAATCCTAGGCGTTTTCTCTGTTAAAAGTATAAGTTACCGAAACGGAGGTAAAACGTTCTTATACTTGCACAGCATCAGAATTATTATTTATTTAACTCAACGTATTTCCAAAGTTACAAAGAATGTTTTTATGGTTCTGAGTATTTCATTTTAAATAAATCACTGAATCTGGTTTTTGTTCAAAAATAACAACGTAGAGTGAGATATAATATCTTCTAAATATTAATAATATTTTCTTTCTTGTGGTAAATTTGGGGTATTACCTACCGTGGTATTTTTCCTTGTGGTGAAGTTTGAACATGGTAAAATTACCATGGTGAAATCGAAGATGTTAAAATTACAATCCAAACTGAAAATGGCATCATTCACAAGCATCATTCACATAATATCCTCAGAATTCCTCCATCTACTTTATTCGATAACATCCTCAGAATTCCTCCATCTACTTTATTCGATAATATCCTCAGAATTCCCCCGTCTACTTTATTCGATAATATCCTCAGAATTCCTCCATCTACTTTATTCGATAACATCCTCAGAATTCCTCCATCTACTTCATTCG
>NW_013690501.1:0-941 GCF_000517525.1 Limulus polyphemus | reverse complement strand
CTACAACACCAAGTATTGATACTCTACACTTTACAATAAATTACTTAGTTTAACACTACAACACCAAGTATTGATACTCCACACTTTACAATAAATTACTTAGTTTAACATTACAACACCAAGTATTGATACTCTACACTTTATAATAAATTACTTAGTTTAATACTACAACACCAAGTATTGATACTCCACACTTTACAATAAATTACTTAGTTTAACACTACAACACCAAGTATTGCTACTCTACACTTGACAATAAATTACTTAGTTTAACACTACAACACCAAGTATTGATACTCTACACTTTACAATAAATTACTTAGTTTAACATTACAACACCAAGTATTGATACTCTACACTTTACAATAAATTACTTAGTTTAACACTACAACACCAAGTATTGATACTCTACACTTTACAATAAATTACTTAGTTTAACACTACAACACCAAGTATTGATACTCTACACTTTATAATAAATTACTTAGTTTAATACTACAACACCAAGTATTGATACTCTACACTTTATAATAAATTACTTAGTTTAACACTACAACACCAAGTATTGCTACTCTACACTTTACAATAAATTACTTAGTTTAACACTACAACACCAAGTATTGATACTCCACACTTTACAATAAATTACTTGGTGATATCGAGTGTTGATTTCCCTAGATAATCAGCTTGCACTGTTGAATACTCTAAGCAAATAGTTAGGTAAATTATTGGCACTTTGTTGAGATGTTCTTCCTCTCAAGTAAATAGTTGAAATCCAGTTGAGATGTTCTTCCTCCCAAGTAAATAGTTGAAATCCAGTTGAGATGTTCATCTTCCCAAGTAAATAGTTGAAATCCAGTTGAGGTGTTCATCCTCCCAAGTAACTAGTTAAAATCCAGTTGAGGTGTTCATCCTCTCAAATAAATAGTTAAAATTCAGTT
>NW_013690500.1:0-941 GCF_000517525.1 Limulus polyphemus | reverse complement strand
GGGTTCCTCGTCATCGAAGTTACCATGATGATATGCACGCAGCGCCGATAACCCACTACTAGTTTATAAAGACGCTTAACTTGGAGAAGCAATAAGCTCTTTCGACCAGTAACATATAATCAGCCAATAAATTTGTGTGAATGAAAGCCCATAAAATCTGAGTATCATTTTCACTCCATAGTCTATGTTTCTACTAGAATAAAAGTACCTGCTTCTGTTTATACTTACACTATCAATATTTGAAAACAATACTAATACATGCACCACGTTTGTAATAAATAGACTACCCACAACCTCTAACTAAGAACATGAAAAAATCATGTTTATTTAAATGTCTCGTTTGTTTGTTTGTAGTTAAGCACAAAGCTACACAATGAACTGTGTGTGCTGTGCTCATCAGGGGTATCGAAACCCGAGTTTTTGAACGTCGCTGTGAAATTGGGGAGGAAAGGGGGGGCTTAGGTGTTTTGAAACGTATTGTTTTGTTATATTGATACATGTGGCAAGAAAGGGCTGTAAATATTATAAACCTGAGAACATATGTATCAATATAAAACAAGGCAAGAAAGGACTGTAAATATTATAAACCTGAGAACTTGTTTTATATTGATACATGAGGCAAGAAAGGACTATAAATATTATAAACCCGAGAACTTGTTTTATATTGATACAGGAGGCAAGAAAGGACTGTAAATATTATAAACCTGTTTTATATTGATACATGTGGCAAGAAAGGACTGTACATATTATAAACCTGTTTTATATTGATACATGTGGCAAGAAAGGGCTGTAAATATTATAAACCTGAGAACTTGTTTTATATTGATACATGCGGCAAGAAAGGGCTGTAAATATTATAAACCTGTTTTATATTGATACATATGGCAAGAAAGGACTGTGAATATTGTAAACCTGAGAACTTGTTTTATATTGACACATGC
>NW_013690499.1:0-941 GCF_000517525.1 Limulus polyphemus | reverse complement strand
AGGAACATATCAGCTTGAGGAACATCATGCTAATAGGATATAGTTTAAGGAACATATCAGCATGAGGAACATCTATGCTAATAGGATATAGTTTAAGGAACATGGAACTTATCAGCATGAGGAACATCATGCTAATAGGATATAGTTTAAGGAACATATCGGCATGAGGAACTCTATGCTAATAGGATATAGTTTAAGGAACATATCAGCATGAGAAACATCATGCTAATAGGATATAATTTAAGGAACATATCAGCATGAGAAACATCATGCTAATAGGATATAGTTTAATGAACATATCAGCTTGAGGAACATCATGCTAATAGGATATAGTTTAAGGAACATATCAGCTTGAGGAACACCATGCTAATAGGATATAATTTATGGAACATATCAGCATGAGGAACATCATGCTAATAGGATATAGTTTAGGGAATGTATCAGCATGCTAGTATAATATAGTTTAAGTAACATATTTGCATGCTGGTATAATATGGTTTAAGGAATATATCAACATGTCAATAGGATATAACTTAAGGAACATATCACCATGCTTGTATAATATAGTTTAAGATTGACAATTTATGTAAAAAATCTATCTCGAAAGTGACCAAGCTTCGAACAAAAACATCATTGTTAAAGCCTTAGTACTTCTGTAAAAATTTTGAACATCAGAAATAGATAATAAATAAATACAATTTTTTGTTTGTTTGTTAAAGCGTAAAGCTGCGCAATGGACTTTCTGAGCTATGCACACAACAGGGATCGAACCGTTATTTTAGTGTTGTAAAACCTACAGCTTACCGATGAGACGACAAATAAAATCATAGTAATAAAATAATAATAATAAAGAAAGTAGACTTGTAAACAATGCAATAATATGAATAATAATTTCATGCTTTATTTTCAGCTAAATTAATACTGTTACGTTTCCGCTTGTT
>NW_013690498.1:0-941 GCF_000517525.1 Limulus polyphemus | reverse complement strand
GCTGCGAATATTGAAATATAAACAAATAAAACGTTCCAAGATTCTTAACTTAATCTAAAGACCCCTGGTGTATGTTTTAATAATCTTTTATTTTCTCAAGATAACGTAGAACCTAGAATAACGTTATATCACTCGTTAAATGTTATGATCTCGTTAAATGTAGTGACTCGGAAAAAGTTTTAGACAGTATCTTGACAGCCAAAGTTTGTTCATATCCATTCTATAGATTTTAGCATTACCTAGTCTTAGGTCTGACAGTTTATTTCTAAATTAAATTAGTGAACAAATACTTTCAAAGCAATTAAGGAGTGCGTGTATCCTAACTCGAACTTCTAATGTGCGTAGTAGGTCCATAAAGAGACACATAAAAAAATGGGATTTTGACGAAGATATTATTTTGATTTGTTTCTCTTTGTTTTCTCTAAACTTGTAATTAACATCCCTAAGTGGACTCCTGTTAAATTCTGTCCATTAATGTTTCTATATAGGCTCTGGTTCATTGTCATTAACGTGATGGGAAAATGGAACCTTTATGGAACCCATTCACTTGCTAATGAGGCATATATGCTGTAATCAAGCCAACACTTACAATACTGCTAGTCAGAGCTCCCTTTACTTTTCAAACATTCAGCATATTCCGGAGAGATACTGAGCTCATAAATATCGTGTATGAGGCTTGAGAAGATTTGGGGCCCCGGGTGATTTGACATTAATTTGCATAGTTGCTTTGAGAAATCGATAAAAAATTAATATCCATAAATTTTCTTTTATGGTCGGAACTCATTTGTTAGCGCAAGTCTAGGTTTTAAATTACATACGTATATCTTGCTTATTGATGTCATAGAATATTAAATGAGATTATTTCATTTCTTTAAAAAGACGAAATAGATGCGTTAGTGGAATGAGACATATATATATATATATATATATATATATATACG
>NW_013690497.1:0-941 GCF_000517525.1 Limulus polyphemus | reverse complement strand
AACAACACCACAGAACATGATTAAAATATACAGCCTGTCAGGAAACAACTCGGCAACAACACCACAGAATATGATTAAAATATACAGCCTGTCAAGAAACAACTCGGGAACAACACCACAGAACATGATTTAAATATACAACCTGTCAGGAAACAGCTTGGGAACAACACCACAGAATATGATTAAAATATACAGCCTGTCAGGAAACAACTCGGGAACAACACCACAGAACATGATTAAAATATACAGCCTGTCAGGAAACAACTCGGGAACAACATCACAGAAGATGATTAAAATATACAGCCTGTCAAGAAACAACTCGGGAACAACATCATAGAAGATGATTACAACATACAGCCTGTCAGGAAACAACTCGGGAACAACATCACTTGTTGTGGGCACGGCTCTGAGCTTTAACAACAAACAAACAAAACTTATACCGTTTAACCACTGGGGGGAGGGAGTCTTGGTAAGGCAACATATAAATCTCCTAAGACCTTTAGTTTGATAATTTTTTGTGTAGTCTTGTAGTAAATTCTCTTGTGCTTTAATTCTTTTAGTTCTGTGTTTTCGTCCCTAACTACACATAAAGATACAATGACGTGTATCTCGTGACATGATAGTTTAACTTATACCCGTGAATACATGTATCTCGCGAACTGAACGTACAGTGATAACTTATATACCTAAAGATATGATATTAATATTTCCTCTACAAGTAAAGGTACAACGTCGTTGTGATAATTTATAATATAGCATACGGACACCAAAGAACCATTACATCTTTTAAGCCCTTTTTTTTTGAATATCGATTCTGAAGAAAATGGAAAGTAATAATAATAAAACTCACTTTTTATTTGCCAGGAAATTATAGATTCCCCTCTTAAGCCTTTCAAAAGCCTTAACTGGACTTATGTACTATGTTTTCCAAATTTGAAACT
>NW_013690496.1:0-941 GCF_000517525.1 Limulus polyphemus | reverse complement strand
TTATGATGGGCTCTGCCAAACAGTTGCATTCCCTATAGTCAACAGTTCAAAAAGAAAAAAAACAGTTCATGGCAGGTGCTGCTAGCTAATTACCTTCCCGTTACTCAGCAACTTAAAATTAGTGACAATGGCAGATAACCTTAGTAGCTTTGTCGCAACAAGGAGAGGGCAAGCAAGTTTGGTGGCAATGGGAATTGAACCCGAGACCCTTAACACACAAACCCAAAATCACCAAAACTGAACAAATTTGAAGTAAAATAAAACAACTTATAGGGCTAAAATTGGGCAGAATACAGATAGCCCATTATGTAGCTTTGTGCTTAACAACAAATAAATGTAATAGTAACATTTTGATTACTTGGATAGTTGGAATAATTGATTCAAATTAATTGATTGTTATCGTGAAAGTCAATTTAATAGTAGTTTGATTAATCACTTGTTAGAATAATTGATTCAAATTAATAGATTGTTATCGTGAAAGTCAATTTAATAGTAGTTTGATTAATCACTTGTTAGAATAATTGAAGACAGTAATTATTGGAAACACCAATTTTGATTTTTTGATTATTTTCATGACAGTTGATTTATTTAGAGTTTCAATTAAACAATTGTTGGAATAATCAAAAATGGTAATAATTGGAAACACTAGGGTGCATTAGTTGATTGTTTACTTAACAATCAATTTCATCATAATTTTGATTAATTGGTTTTTGGTATAATGAAATCGTTATAATTGGAAACACTAATTTTTAATAAATTGTAGTTTTGATTGATTGGTTTACATGGCACTGAATGATGTAATCACTGTTCATAGGAAATCAATTACATTCTCAGTTCTGTGTATAAATAGGTACAATATAAAAGAAATAATTGATTATTAGCTTCCAGTTAACCACAAATTTGCACTTCCTTAAAGATGACATTTTATCCGTTAATGTAAA
>NW_013690495.1:0-941 GCF_000517525.1 Limulus polyphemus | reverse complement strand
TACAGCCATACATTTCTAACCCTCTCAGGTGTTTTCAGTGTCAGAAGTTCGGGCATTTGAAGCATCTTGTCGTGGTTCTTTGATGTGTGCTCATTGTGATGGCAAAGACCATGATGCCTATGGGTGTCAATTGGACCCTCACTGCATCAACTGTGGTGGTTCCCACCCCTCTTACCATCGATCTTACTCTAAGTGGGTGGAGGAGAAAGGGGTACAACTGTTACGTACTGTTCATAACATTTCTTACTCTGAGGCTCGGAAGTTATTGTTCCCACTCCATCTCAGACATATGCTGCTGCACTGCATTCCACTGCTATAGTGGGAGTGCAGACAGATATTCCATGCCTCCAACAGAGTCATTCTTACACCATATGAACAGTCTTTGTCTTCTATGGATAAAAGAGATGACAAGTCAACATCTACTCCTGTCCCTGTCCCTAACATTGCTCCCCGGGTCCATGTCCTTCAACCCTGGCTTTCAGTGTCTACTCGGGTTCATCTTCTTTGGCCCCGAGATGCAGAATGATTATTCGTTCACGTTCTCAGTCACTGGAATCTGCTTCCACTGACAGAGATCTGACCACTCGATCCAGGGCAGGATCCATGGAGGTCGACAGACCCCCTTCTAGTAAAGAAAAATGGCGTGGTCACAAACAGAAGGGTTCTCTGACCCGTTATCCTCCAACTAAATAAAAATGGCCACTTTGATAGAGTGGACTTGTCGAGGTTTCTGTTTTAATCTGGATGACATTAAGGTTTTGATCGATTCCTATCATCTAATGTGTCTCTCGTTACAGGAAACATTCCTGAAACCTGACAATACTGTCATCTTCTGGCAGTTTTCTTTATACCAGAATGACAGGTTGTGTGATGGATGATTTCATGGAGGGGTGGCACTCCTGGTTGACCAGCATGTACCCACCTTGTCTGTGCCACTCGAT
>NW_013690494.1:0-941 GCF_000517525.1 Limulus polyphemus | reverse complement strand
CGTCACCTCAATATTTCTGGTTGAAATATTAAGTAGTTTTATTAGTGCTAGGCGTCACCTCAATATTTCTGGTTGAAAGATTAAGTAGTTTTATTAGTGCTAGGCGTCACCTCAACAGAGATTACGAACTATAAACACTGACATGTATCATAAAATTAATATAGCCATACCCAAGCAATTGTGTACAGCTAGTACAAACTATCCTTATTGTTCAATGTAAACATTACGAAAAACGTCATTAATGGAACAATACAAAAATCTGTGGGACACGTCTTTAATTCAGAAGCAAAAATCAGTGGCTTTGTTTTCGTACAGTTATTAGTGTATTATTTTTCCATAATTAATATCAAACGTCCACAGTTCTTGTTTTCATTCACCAGTGGCTATACGCGTGGTATTTGGTTCTTGGAACGTTTTCTAGTTTCATTTACTTTCACCCTAATTTTACAGTTGGTATCAAAACAGAACTTTCTGGTTGACAGTTTAATGTTGTTCTTTTCACCCTGAAAGCTCCCACTTCTGCAGATCATACTACACTGCTTCCAACAGACGTACTTTGTTGTTGATTTTTCTAAAGTATGTAAGTTATTAAAGTTTAAGAACAAGAAACTAAAGGAAAGTTAGTGTTACTTCCTGCCCTAAAACGTATCGGCTTGAAGTATACGAAAGTTAGTGTTACTTCCTGCCCTAAAACGTATCGGCTTGAAGTATACGAAAGTTAGTGTTACTTCCTGCCCTAAAACGTATCGGCTTGAAGTATACCAAAATTAGTGTTACTTCCTGCCCTAAAACGTATCGGCTTGAAGTATACCAAAATTAGTGTTACTTCCTGCCCTAAAACGTATCGGCTTTAAGTATACCAAAGTTAGTGTTACTTCCTGCCCTAAAACGTATCGGCTTGAAGTATACCAAAGTTAGTGTTACTTCCTGCCCTAAAACGT
>NW_013690493.1:0-941 GCF_000517525.1 Limulus polyphemus | reverse complement strand
TTAGAACTAATGTAGACGCTGATTCATTTAATGGTTGTGTATAGTGGCTTTGTTATTAGAACTAATGTAGACGTTGATTCATTTAATGGTTGTGTATAGTGGCTTTGTTACTAGAACTAAGGTAAAAGCTGATTCATTTAATGGTTGTGTATAGTGGCTTTGTTACTAGAACTAAGGTAAAAGCTGATTCATTTAATGATTGTGTATAGTGGCTTTGTTACTAGAACTAAGGTAGAAGCTGAGTCATTTAATGGTTGTGTATAGTGGCTTTGTTACTAGAACTAATGTAGATGCTGATTCATTTAATGGTTGTGTATAGTGGCTTTGTTATTAGAACTAAGGTAAAACCTGATTCATTTAATAGTTGTGTATAGTGGCTTTGTTACTAGAACTAATGTAGATGCTGATTCATTTAATGGTTGTGTATAGTGGCTTTGTTACTAGAACTAAGGTACAAACTGATTCATTTAATGGTTGTGTATAGTGGCTTTGTTACTAGAACTAAGGTAAAAGCTGATTCATTTAATAGTTATGTATAGTGGCTTTGTTACTAGAACTAATGTAGACGTGATTCATTTAATGGTTGTGTATAGTGGCTTTGTTATTAGAACTAAGGTAAAAGCTGATTCATTTAATGGTTATGTATAGTGGCTTTGTTACTAGAACTAATATAGAAGCTGATTCATTTAATAGTTATGTATAGTAGCTTTGTTACTAGAACTAATGTAGATGCTGATTCATTTAATGGTTGTGTATAGTGGCTTTGTTACCAGAACTAATATAGAAGCTGATTCATTTAATGGTTGTGTATAGTGGCTTTGTTATTAGAACTAAGGTAAAAGCTGATTCATTTAATGGTTGTATATAGTGGCTTTGTTACTAGAACTAAGGTAGAAGCTGATTCATTTAATGGTTGTCTATAGTGGCATTATTACCAGAAC
>NW_013690492.1:0-941 GCF_000517525.1 Limulus polyphemus | reverse complement strand
ATTTTTATGACTTTGGAATTAAAGTGCTAGCCCAAATAAGAACATGTATTTGGGCATCCGTTTACAGTTTAGAAAACTATCCTTTATCCTTTTAATCCGAGCTTTCAGACTAACAAAGTCAATGTTATGGTGAAACGAAAAAATCCACTATTAACGAAAAAAATTTACTATTAAAAATATATACAAATATTTTTAGTTTTAACATGAAAGTACTAGAGTATGTGAGAACATTTATATTGGGCCTCAGTTTATATATCCACAAACTATCGTTTATTCGTAAGCTCCGTTCATCACATCGCGGAATAACATCTTCAGGAGAAAAAAGAAAGATTCTGTACCAAAGTATATAATATCCATTACATTTTTACATTAAAGTACTCGCGAAACCGAAAAGACTGATTTCGAGTTTACGTTGACGTCCTCAAACTCTCGTATATTCGGTAGTTCTGCTCGTTAGAGCTTTCAGACTAACAAAATCCATCTTCAGGTGAAAAGAAAAAATTCAATACTAAAACATATTATCAAACAATATATATCTTTATTTTATAGCACTTGAATTAAAGAGCTAGCGGAATTGAGAATACAGATTCCTTGCCTTAGTTTAAATAGCAGCAAACTCCCTTTCTTTAGAGTTTCTGTTCGTTAGAACTTTTGGTCTAACAAGCTACATGTTCATCTGAAAAGAAAAAAAAATCGGTTGGAGCTGATAACTTCGATTTCGTGCCTTAGTTCATATATCAGCAAACTGTCATTTATTCCGAGGATCTTTCCATCAGATCTTTCACACTAATAAAGTCCAGGTACAGTAAAATGAAAAAAAGCCAGTATCAAAATACATTATCAAAAAATATACATAACTTATTTATCTATTTAGCATTAAAATATTAGCGGAACTGTTTGTTTGTTTTTAATTAAGCACAAAGCTACACAATGGGCTATCT
>NW_013690491.1:0-941 GCF_000517525.1 Limulus polyphemus | reverse complement strand
TTAATAGTGTTACAAATGGAGCCATTATTAGCTTGTAGTGGTTTGTGTTTACTACTCAAGACCTATCCACGCTAGCCGTCCATAATTTAGAAAGCGGCTAATTGGCGCCGCCAACTCTTGGACTGCTCTTTACCAACGAATAGTGGGATTGAATGTCACATTATAATGCCCTTACGGCAAAAAAGGGCGAGCACAATCGGCGAAGGGATTTGAACCCTTAGATTGCGAATCGAGTGCTCTAATCAGTAGGCCATGTTAGGCTTCTCTTTATGTGGTTATATATATAAATAGGTATATTTTAGTGTACAATCTTGAAACAAATCTTGTGTCTAAGAACGGCAGACTTTTTGTTTTTTTATAATGAAATAGATTATTTTTTATGTCATGATGTAATTATTGTAGAGCACCTTTAAAAAACGGTTAGTTGGTTTTGGCTCATATTATCATATATTACTGGTGTATATTATCATATATTACTGGTGTATATTATCATATCTTACTGGTGTATATTATTGTATATCACTGGTGTATATTATTATATATTACTGGTGTATATTATCATATATTACTGGTGTATATTATCATATCTTACTGGTGTATATTATTGTATATCACTGGTGTATATTATTATATATTACTGGTGTATATTATCATATATTACTGGTGTATATTATCATATATTACTGGTGTATATTACCATATATTACTGGTGGATATTATCATATGTTACTGGTGTATATTATTATATATTACTGGTGTTTATTACCTTATATTACTGGTGTATATTATCATATATTACTGGTGTATATTATCATATATTACTGGTGTATATTATTATATATTACTGGTGTATATTATCATATATTACTGGTGTATGTTATTATATATTACTGGTGTATATTATCATATATTACTGGTGTATATTATTATATATTACTGGT
>NW_013690490.1:0-941 GCF_000517525.1 Limulus polyphemus | reverse complement strand
CGCTTCAGTCCTTAACTTCGTTCTACTACATATTAACTAGATACGTGTTGGACTTGAATCTAATCCGCTTCAGTCCTAACTTCGTTCTACTCCATAATAACTAGATACGTGTTGGACTTGAATGTAATACGCTTCAGTCCTAACTTCGTTCTACTCCATAATAACTAGATACGTGTTGGACTTGAACCTAATGCGCTTCAGTCCTAACTAATAATACTTATTTCTACCGAATGTCATTCCTCAACATTATACGTTTATGTTGTCAACCGATTTAGGCTTATGAGCATTAGAGATGATTTCGTACGTCGCCATGGTGACGAAGATAGGTTGCCATAGTGACGAGGATAGGTGATTCGTGAAAACACTAAAAGTAGAAGTTATTCGTGGATAAAGAAACTGTATTTTGGTTCCATGTATCTTTTCAAAATAAACTAAACATTGCTTTTTCGGGAGCTACTGTCGACATTTTGAGGTTTACTTCAGATTTGCATGGAGTCGGAAATAGGTACCATAGATTTTATATGGTAACTAGTAACTCTTTAAAATCTGGAAAAAAAAAAACAACAACAACGTGTTTATCAGGTTGTAACTCACTGACTAATAGAGATTGATATTTAAGTTAATCTATTGAGCCGTTGGTAAAACAGCGCCAAAATGTGAAGCCAGGTAATTTGATTAAATGTTCCGCTAATTAATTATCAAGTGCCAATTCTAATTAAAATGAAAAGAGGGGCACGTCCTCCTCTCGTGCCCTTCTTTTCAGATCGCGTAATCTGGAGGTTTACAGGTGATGTTCTGTAGGCATCGACTTACAAGCATTTACTTGTGTCAGAAACTTATTAAAAGTTGAGGAGCGAGTCCGATATCAGTGGTACTGTTTTTAATTCTGGTTTAATAAGTTGAGGAGCGAGTCCGAGATCAGTGGAACTGTTTTTAATTCT
>NW_013690489.1:0-941 GCF_000517525.1 Limulus polyphemus | reverse complement strand
TATTTTATTCTATCCTGCAACTGTGATAATATCACTATAATTACACAGTAAATGGCACCAGTATCAAACATGAATACAAAATCTTGTTGTGAGTATGCTAACACAGGAGTTACATCTAAATCATATTTTAGTGACTGTGTTAAGAAGCTGTCACAATAGTGTCTCAATTCCGTTATCAGTGGAATCATTATACAGCAGAAATTACCAATATCATCGTGGATAATCCAACACTGGAGCTGCAATTAAAAACGCATTTTAGCATCTAAAATGCTTGGTCACAGAGCTCAATCTGTTTGAAATTCAAATCATCCTCAGTTAGAACAAATAATGATATAGCAAGTTTGGAAAATTTGGCCACAAAACATTGGTAATATGATTCAAAATGAAAGAAACAGTGGATTTTTTGCTTTTTACTAGTTTAGGATAGTCTTGCACCAGTGTAATCTTCACAGGGCTTATAGAGACTCAATCTACACCAACAATGTGACCTAGAAACTTCATCTTTGTACCTTTCTACTAGATTTTCAGACTTGAATATGTAAACAATCACCAAAACATCATCAACATTGAGCAGGCACCTCTCTCATTGTTGTCTTTTCAGTATAAGCTCCACTTGTCTCTCAAAAGTGGCAGTCACATTACACAGGCTGAATGGTAAGGCAAAAAACTTCTACAAACTGTGTGAAGTGCTGAAAGTAGTCTTAGGCCTACTCTCATTATTCAACTCAACTTGATGTTATCTAGAAGGTAGATCTAAAGTGCTGATACAATGGGTGTATTCCAATGCATCCATATAAAACCAATATTAAAATACATAAGATGTTAAAGAATGGAAACATACAGTCTTTAGAGAGTGTATGGTCATCTGAAATAGTGCTTGTGAGAAAGGATGACAAAATGCTAATTCACTGTGTTACGTCTCCGTTTGTTAATTGATTTTT
>NW_013690488.1:0-941 GCF_000517525.1 Limulus polyphemus | reverse complement strand
GGATAAAGCCTATAAGTGAATTAAGCAATTATTCAACATGTTATTACTGACGAACTAACAGGCATTATTCAGTTGTTACTGACGAACTAACAGTCATTATTCAGTTGTTACAAGCCGACGGACACACATTACTTTGTTGTTGCTGGCCGATTAACTAACATTATTTTGTTGTTACTTGCCGATTAACAGACATTATGTTGTTACTGACCAGCTATCAGGCATTATGTTATTGTTACTGACCAGCTAACAGGCATTATGTTGTTGTTACTGACCAGCTAACAGGCATTATGTTGTTGTTACTGACCAGCTAGCAGGCATTATGTTATTGTTGCTGACCAGCTAGCAGGGGTTATGTTATTGTTACTGACCAGTTAGCAGGGGTTATGTTATTGTTACTGACCAGTTAGCAGAGGTTATTTTATTGTTACTGACCAGCTAGCAGGCGTTATGTTATTGTTACTGACCAGCTAGCAGGCGTTATGTTATTGTTACTGACCAGCTAGCAGGCGTTACGTTATTTTACTGACCAGCTAGTAGGCGTTATGTTATTGTTACTGACCAGCTAGCAGGCGTTATGTTATTGTTACTGACCAGCTAGCAGGCATTGTGTTATTGTTGCTGACCAGCTAGCAGGCGTTATGTTATGTTACTGACCAGCTAGCAGGCGTTATGTTATTGTTACTGACCAGCTAGCAGGCGTTATGTTATTGTTACTGACCAGCTAGCAGGCGTTACGTTATTTTACTGACCAGCTAGTAGGCGTTATGTTATTGTTACTGACCAGCTAGCAGGCGTTATGTTATTGTTACTGACCAGCTAGCAGGCGTTACGTTATTGTTACTGACCAGCTAGCAGGCGTTATGTTATTTTACTGACCAGCTAGCAGGCGTTATGTTATTGTTACTGACCAGCTAGCAGGCGTTATGTTATTGTTACTGACC
>NW_013690487.1:0-941 GCF_000517525.1 Limulus polyphemus | reverse complement strand
CGGAGCAACGGGAGGAACAGCATCACAATTAACAGTTAAACCTACTCTACTTCCATAAACTGAGAAGACAACTCTCAGCTAGTATTTCTATCACAAACCTAGCTAATGTACAATACCTGCAGAACACGTGTGCTGAGAAAACGTCGTTAAAGATGGTGACGAGAAGTTCCGTACATATAATGAGCCTACTAATAGGCTTAGTTGGACTTGTTTCAGTGATGATTTTTTCTTCTCCCCAGTCACTTTGACGTGGATTCATCAACAGTATTTCCTCTCTGTATAAATATAGTACTACTGTGTATTCTAAAAATTACATCAAGAGCGAACTCGGACGCTAGTTAGATGATACAACTGAATGACGACGGATTCTTTCACAAGTCCTTCTGTGAAACTCTCGTACATTTACAAGTACTGTGTAACATGTGTCGACAACTCAAGAACGTGGTCTCGTCACATCGTTTGATCGAACGCCAATTGTGCTACGTTTTAATGTTGTACGTATGTACACTGTAGAACTTTTTACAGAATAAGATACTAATGGGCTTGCTGCTACTGGACTTATATTCATTAAACTATTTCTTTGTAGCCTTGCTTCTAATGAATTCTTAAGACATAAGGTATCTTATCACAATATTTCGTACATATACATATATATATATATACATAATATAACTTACAATTTATTTATTGTACATGTAGATGTACGTGCCAACAAACTTCTAATATAACAATGTAAAATTATACCATTTGTACAAAAAGGTAACATTTTAAAGTGAAAATGTCTGTGGCTACAGTTCACAAAAGTATTGGAGATATTCCGTCTATAAGACATAACCAAAACAACAGATGCAGAGCTAGTCAGCATATAACCGAAAAAAAGGGGGTTAGTATCTGGGTGCCAGAACCCACAATGTCCCAGATCCCACTATCACTCACCGTCT
>NW_013690486.1:0-942 GCF_000517525.1 Limulus polyphemus | reverse complement strand
AACAGTAAGTCAGGTACTGGTATCAACTATAGTGTACTGCAGGCTAGCTTGGATAACTTGTGAACAGTACGTCAGGTACTGGTATCAACTATAGTGTACTGCAGGTTAGCTTGAATAACTTGTAAACAGAAAGTCAGGTACTGGTTTCAACTATAGTTTATTGCAGGTTAGCTTGGAGAGCTTAATTTCTTATGTATCATAGAGCAAATGTAAAAAATAGTTGATAAATTATCTTATTTTGCTTTATTTATATGTAACTTGAAGTCTTATATTTCAAATATTTTGTATCCAAAAATGTCCAATAAACACCAGTTATGGATATGTTTTGTTATATTGCTTGCATATAAATGCTTCTGATATCAAACTTTAACCTAACAACTGAAAATAACCACAGAATAAATATTCATATATATCTGTATAAGTAGAAATACAGTTTAAAATAATCTAAATGTTTATTATAAATTATCTAGGGTACGTCCCATTCTATGCCGTGGTTGGCTGAACTTGTAGAGTCCTGTGAAGGTTCCTTTAGTATGCTGCCTGTTCAATGCTTGTGTGAGTTTCTTTTGAATGAAACACCAGAAATATCAGGTTCTCCCGAAGGAACACACGAAGTCAGAGCTAAGGTAAGTTAATGAAGTAGTTGTTTGAATTTATGTTTTATTTTATTTACTTTTAAGTTTAATTCATTTTGCTACTTAAAGAAATATTTTCTTGGTAGTTTTTTTTCAATATGTAAAACATTTTTAATGTGCAAGTATTATAAACCCTTGGACATAATTTATGGTGTTCCTCCTCTGAAGAGTGTGAGGTTGCTGTTATTCTTCTAATGAGTGTGAGGTTGCTGTTATTCTTCTAATGAGTGTGAGGTTGCTGTTATTCTTCTCATGAGTGTAAGGTTGCTGTTTTCCTTCTAATGAGTGTAAGGTTGCTGCTATTCTT
>NW_013690485.1:0-942 GCF_000517525.1 Limulus polyphemus | reverse complement strand
TATTATATCCTAGTAGTGATATTATACTATTATATCCTAGTAGTGATATTAGTTGTTTAGATACAACACCCCACTTAAAGTAATATTGAATAATTTTGGAGAACCCGGATGTTTAAATTCGAACTCCAAACGATTTTCATCTGAATTTCTACCAAGATTGATTGGATTGGATGATACAGTGATGATACACTGATGATACAGTGATGATACACTGATGATACAGTGATGATACACTGATTATACACTGATGATACACTGATGATACAGTGATGATACAGTGATGATACACTGATGATACAGTGATGATACACTGATGATACAGTGATGATACACTGATTATACACTGATGATACAGTGATGATACAGTGATGATACACTGATGATACATTGATGATACACTGATGATACAGTGATGTTACACTGATGATACAGAGCATTTCTAACCTTTATGAGTAAGAAGAACATTATAATTAGCTGTACTCGTTAGCGGATTGATGTTGATTTTTAACATTGATATTAACAACCAGTCGCTACATCAATAAGTTCCATACAGAAACACGCTATGTCGTACTTTTCTGGTTAAGTTTAGTTACCACAACTAGAAGCACCGAATCCCCACCTGGTGTCTTCAAAAATGAGAATAGAAAAACATGATCGATATATATCACACCGAAACACCGAAAATTCCCGCGCCTATGGGCTCGAGCCCAAAATCTTTTAAGCACCTAGCAACACCTCTGACCACAACAAAATAATATAAATTTCCAAATAAAATCAATCCCCCGAGTTGATGATGACTTAAACAGATCGAAACGTTGTTACTTGTTTCGTGTTTTAAATAAAAGTTTTTAATAACCATATCAGCCGTCGTTACTACATATTTACTTCAAGTGGGTTCCAGTCAGTCAGCGGGAAGTCTGAGGGCGTATAATGTTAAAAATC
>NW_013690484.1:0-942 GCF_000517525.1 Limulus polyphemus | reverse complement strand
AAAAAGAAAAACTGTTTTTTTTTTCCAAATCTTAAAAACTCATTTCCTTGTCTCCAAAACGTAGTACAAAGAAATCAGAGGCTTTCATTCTGATCAATCACCTAAATAATCATAAATGAAATAAACTTGTATCCTGCTTTTTTAAAGATAAAATAAGTAAGGGATTTTAATATATCCCTATAAGATGACCCATCCATGGAATTATCCTAGTAGCCCTCCAGTGTACCCTTTCCAACAATTCAATGTTCTTTCTTAGGTAAGGAGCACAAGACTAAGCACACTATTTCTTGTATTGAATATTTCTGTACATGCAACCTAAAATCCTATTTGCCCTGCCACTAGCAATAGCACATTACTTGGATGGCTTAAGAGACTGATCAACCAGAACATCAAGATCTTTTTCTTCCATAACTGTTAAAATTATTTCCATCAAAATTATACTCTCTTTTTTTTTTTTTTTCACATGCATTTATTGTAATTGAAAGCTATCTGCCATTTATTTGCCCAACACACAAAATACCCAAATCCTTTTTTAAAACACCAGAATCCTCCTCACAGCCAGCAATGCCCAAAACTTTAATGTCCTCTGCAAATTTAAATAATCTATTAACCATTCCTTCATCTATGGCAAAAAGAGCAAAGGTCCTAACACAGAGCTCTGAGGTACCTCATTCATGACATTTATCCAGTTTGACCAAACTATTTATAACAACCCTCTGCTTTCTTCCATCCAGTCAGTTTTCTATCCAACCTATCATCTACACTTACAGAGATAACTTTTTTATTAACAAGTCTTTTATGTGGCTTTTCAAATGATTTCTGAAAATCCAGATATGCCAAATACACACCCATACCCTCATCTACATAAGCAGTAACTTCTTCAAAGAATGTCAAAAGAATAGTATGGGAAGATTTTCCTTCAAGTGAAACCATACTGACAAT
>NW_013690483.1:0-942 GCF_000517525.1 Limulus polyphemus | reverse complement strand
CAGTATAGAAACTGGTATAGCTGATGTCTGGTTAGTAGGTTCATGTTTATATTCACAGTATACAAACTGGTGTAGCTGATGTCTGGTTAGTATGTTCATGTTTATATTTACAGTATAAAAACTGGTGTAGCTGATGTCTGGTTAGAATGTTCATATTTATATTTACAGTATAAAACTGGTACAGCTGATGTCTGGTTAGAATGTTCATATTTATATTTAAAGTATAAAAACTGGCACAGCTGATGTCTGGTTAAAATGTTTGCTATACCAGTTTTTATACTTTATAACCAGACATCAGCTATGCCAGTTTCTATACTGTAAATATAAATATTGATGTCTGGTTAGTATGTTCATATTTATATTTACAGTATAAAAACTGGTATAGCTGATGTCTGGTTAGTATGTTCATATTTATATTTACAGTATAAAAACTGGTATAGCTGATGTCTGGTTAGTATGTTCATATTTATATTTACAGTATAAAAACTGGTGTAGCTGATGTCTGGTTAGTATGTTCATATTTATATTTACAGTATAAAAACTGGTGTAGCTGATGTCTGGTTAGAATGTTCATATTTATATTTACAGTATAAAAACTGGTGTAGCTGATGTCTGGTTAGAATGTTCATATTTATATTTAAAGTATAAAACTGGTATAGCTGATGACTGGTTAGAATGTTCATATTTATATTCACAGTATACAAACTGGTGTAGCTGATGTCTGGTTAGTATGTTCATGTTTATATTCACAGTATACAAACTGGTGTAGCTGATGTCTGGTTAGTATGTTCATGTTTATATTTACAGTATAAAAACTGGTGTAGCTGATGTCTGGTTAGAATGATGATATTTTTCAGTTCCTTAGACTTTAAACCGGTTTTAGTTTATTCTATTAGACTGATGTTTATAAGCAGGTTTGTTTGTTTTGGTAACTGTATTCTG
>NW_013690482.1:0-942 GCF_000517525.1 Limulus polyphemus | reverse complement strand
TTTTTAAGAACGTGATATTTTTACATGTATAAGTCTTGTTATTGTATAAGAGTAAATTTTTACATGTATAAGTCTTGCTACTGTAAGAGAGTAATGTTTTTTCTTAATTTGTGACTTCTTCTGTTGCAGGAAAGTAAAGTAACGAGGATAACCCATTTAACAGAAACAACTTTTATTATTTGGAGTTAATCTTGAGCAAACTGCCCATTTTCCAATCTAGATAATTAATACAATAATACAACTAAAACTCATGGTCATCTCATGCTCGACCGACTGCGCTGAACAACAAAATTATAAACTTAATTGTAGCTTCTACATTTCTCTTATAACAGTCATTGATAAAATTACCTTCTAACTTGCTGCTAATTCAAATTAATTGTATAAAATTACTGGAAAACATGATGCTATTAATTTTACTCCTTATTTGACTCTCTGCCAGTAGAGGGCGAGAAATAATATTATCATTGATTAGCAATATACATATACATATATATATATACATATACATATATATATATATATATATGATTGCATAAACACATTGGTAGAGATAAATGCGTAATATGTAGACGTGCGGGTTTATAAGAACAAGAAATTTATAATTAAAAAAGAAATTACTGGCTACTTGATGCCAGTGACTCTTAGATTACCAGCCTCATCGTGACTGTATTATGAGGTTGAGTGTCACACACTATATTATTAGGTTGCACACACTATATTATTAGGTTGCACACACTATATTATTAGGTTGAGTGTCACACACTGTATTATTAGGTTGTGTCAGACACTGTATTATTAGGTTGAGTGTCACACACTGTATTATTAGGTTGAGTGTCACACACTGTATTATTAGGTTGAGTGTCACACACTGTATTATTAGGTTGAGTGTCACACACTGTATTATTAGGTTGAGTGTCACACACTATATTGTTAGGTTGAGTA
>NW_013690481.1:0-942 GCF_000517525.1 Limulus polyphemus | reverse complement strand
ATATAGTAACCAACGTGTAAGCTTGATGAGTCAGTTCTATAAAGCTGGTCAATATGGTAACCAACGTGTAAGCTTGATGAGCCAGTTCTATAAAGCTGGTCAATATGGTAACCAACGTGTAAGCTTGATGAGCCAGTTCTATAAAGCTGGTCAATATGGTAACCATACTACAGATTTTAAATTCGCCTACTCTTCAGATATAAAATTAATAACGTTATCAATATTATCTTATCAGCCGGATGTTTTTGACAAGAATATATCGAGTACCTGGTAAACATTGAGGGCTATAAACCCTCTAAGTAAAAATCAGTGCATAAATGGTCAGGGAGATAGGCACGTGATATTGTACACGTACACTTAAATATGAGTCAGTTCCATTACTGTCAAACGCACCGTCGTCTGATGTGCACGTGCCGCGTGTAATCAGTGAGAGTGCTGGCGGTGTTTTCCTTTCGAAAATGATTAGTCATTACGCGATTCTAGCCTAGTGGCTTGGTGCTAGACACGGCAGTCAGATCGTCTCTAAATCCACTTTTCTTAATCAAATTAATACAAACCATATTTAGCTAGGGCTGCTATGGAGTTCTCTTCTTTTTCTTTTTTTCTTCCTTCGATTTTGCACAGATTTTCATAATTCAAAACCTGATATATTTTGTTTCTTTTAACAGCATTTCAGTAAAACACAAAAATTCGTCATGATCAAACGTAAATGTTATTGAATTCAAAACACCAAATTACTAATAATCATTAGTCATGCTAAAAGCACTAGTAATCTATGTAATAATGATTATTCAAGTTAAGAGCACTAGTACTACATGTAATAATGATTAGTCAAGCTAAAAGCACTAGTAATCTAATGTAATAATTATTAGTCAAGTTAAGAGCACTAGTAATCTAATGTAATAATGATTAGTCAAGCTAAAAGCACTAGTAATCTAATGT
>NW_013690480.1:0-942 GCF_000517525.1 Limulus polyphemus | reverse complement strand
TCTGTAGATAACCTACTGTACATTATTTATTAGTTAGATAAAATCTGCTACTGCCAATATTTATTAGTTTGATAAAATCTGCTACTGCCAATATTTATTAGTTTGATAAAATCTGTACATAACCTACTGACATTATTTATTAGTTAGATAAAATCTGCTACTGACATTATTTATTAGTTAGATAAAATCTGCTACTGCCAATATTTATTAGTTAGATAAAATATGTAGATAAGCTACTGATATTATGTATTAGTTAGATAAAATATGTAGATAAGCTACTGATATTATGTATTAGTTAGGTGAAGCCTGTAAATAAGCTATTGACTTCACTTATTTATTAGATGAAGTCAGTAAATACATTGAAGAAGAAGACAGAAACGTAGTATTTTCCATTAAATAAATCACTTCATTAACCTTATAAATCTTTGATTCATACTAGCACGATAATCTTCCTTACTAAAGAACTACATAATTTGGTGTTCAAGTTGAACAAACTGAACACCAGTGTATTTTTAATCACATCATTTGTTGTTACATTATACTAGTGTGTACTGTTACATTCAAATGATATTATTATATTACAGTATTATTGTGTATTGTCATATTAGAGTAATGTTATGGTAAGGTTGTGGGGAAATTTAACCAGTTCCTAAGAAACACGAGAAAAAAACTTGGAAAGGAACAAACAAGGCTATCCTTTCCAGCCCATGGTTAACAGCAAAGATTCACCATGCCATCCTTTCCAGCCCATGGTTAACAGCAAAGATTCACCATGCTATCCTTTCCAGCCCATGGTTAACAGCAAAGATTCACCATGTTATCCTTTCCAGCCCATGGTTAACAGCAAAGATTCACCATGCTATCCTTTCCAGCCCATGGTTAACAGCAAAGATTCACCATGCCATCCTTTCCAGCCCATGGTTAACAGCAAAAATTCACCAT
>NW_013690479.1:0-942 GCF_000517525.1 Limulus polyphemus | reverse complement strand
GATGACTGTATGTTTAGCTACATAACCACATGATGACTGTATGTTTAGCTACATAACCACATGATGGTTGTATGTTTAGCTACATAACCAGATGATGACTGTATGTTTAGCTACATAACCACATGATGACTGTATGTTTAGCTACATAACCACAGGATGACTGTATGTTTAGCTACATAACCACATGATGATTGTATGTTTAGCTACATAACCACAGGATGACTGTATGTTTAGCTACATAACCACAGGATGACTGTATGTTTAGCTGCATAACCACATGATGACTGTATATTTAGCTGCATAACCACATGATGATTGTAGGTTTAGCTACATAACCACATGATGATTGTACGTTCAGCTACATAACCACATGATGATTGTATGTTTAGCTACATAACCACATGATGATTGTATGTTTAGCTACATAACTACATGATGACTGTATGTTTAGCTACATAACCACATGATGATTGTATGTTTAACAATACAATCACATGATGATTGTATGTTTAGCTACATAACCACATGATGATTGTATGTTTAGCTACATAACCACATGATGACTGTATGTTTAGCTACATAACCACATGATGATTGTATGTTTAGCTACATAACCACATGATGATTGTATGTTCAGCTACATAACCACATGATGACTGTATGTTTAGCTACATAACCACATGATGATTGTATGTTTAGCTACATAACCACATGATGATTGTATGTTTAGCTACATAACCAGATGATGACTGTATGTTTAGCTACATAACCACATGATGATTGTGTGTTTAGCTACATATCCACATGATGACTGTATGTTTAGCTACATATCCACATGATGACTGTATGTTTAATTACATAACTACATGATGACTGTATGTTTAGCTACATAACCACATGATGACTGTATGTTTAGCTACATAACCACATGATGACTGTATG
>NW_013690478.1:0-942 GCF_000517525.1 Limulus polyphemus | reverse complement strand
CCAGGTGTATATTAGTAAACACTCATCTAATTCTTGAAAATCCCTAAACGACTACATTAAGAAGGTAGTATTTAAAAATGTATTAAGCCTAGTATTAATGTCTTATGACAATATTAAGCCTAGTATTAATGTATTATGACAAATGTATTTGTATTAACTTGTCAAGGCACAGCATAGACTGGTTGTTGGGGCATACGGCTCGCAGTCTGGGAATCGCGGGTTCGAAACACGTGTCCGAACATGCTCGTCCTTTCAGGCTGTGGCAGCGTTATATTGTGCTTATTCGTTGGAAAAAGAGTAGCTCAAGAGTTGACGGGGAGTGGTGTTGACGAGTTGCCTTCAAAATTAGGGTCGGTGATCGCAGATAGCCCCTGTTGTTTGTTCACTTGGAATAACGTAAAGTGAGTTTCTGATAAAACGTAATCACGTGACATGTCATACGTGGTATGTGGGCTAAAACATTTAACATAAATACAGTGTGTCACAACTAACAGTTGTTTACTTAGTGTGACATAACTAACTGCTGTTTACTTAGTGTGTCACAACTAACAGCTGTTTACTTACGTTCATAAAGACAGTGTGACACAACTAACAGCTGCTTACTTACGTTCATAAAGACAGTGTGACACAACTAACAGCTGCTTACTTACATTCATAAAGACAGTGTGACACAACTAACAGCTGTTTACTTACATTCATAAAGACAGCGTGACACAACTAACAGCTCTTTACTTACGTTCATAAATACAGCGTGACACAACTAACAGCTGCTTATTTACACGAACCACGGCCGTGTCTACAGTTTAAAACAATAAGGCACGCTACGAAATGGATACTGAGGAAGGAACGATCTTGTATAGTCACATGATAAGAGATTTGACGTGGGAAGACAGTGTTCGTGAAATGATAGGTTAAAACAACCCGTGATCACGTTGTAATTAG
>NW_013690477.1:0-942 GCF_000517525.1 Limulus polyphemus | reverse complement strand
TATAACAAATAATGAACAATACTTTGTTCACATATTGTTTTCATGGATTTGGTCGTTCATCTATAACAAATAATTAACAATACTTTGTTCACGTATTGTTTTTCACGGATTGGGTTATATTGATTCCAAATAATTAACAATGCTTTTTCACACTATCTTTTTTTTTATGGATTCGGTAAATTGTCTTTCTGAAACATGAAAGTAATCATTTTTTATCGTGTCCGTGCAACAAACAAGTTGAATAACATTAAGGCTTTTCTCTCATAGCTGACACTTAAGAATATAGAGCTCCCTCAAGGTATTCGGTATTAAACAGTTGCGTACTGTTGCCTGAGAGGCTAATGACGCTCATCAATCAGTTATTCTTTGAAACTAAAAAGAGTGTTCGAAACAAGAAAAAATTATCAGTCCCACAGAAAGGAGAACGGTATAGCCACAAGTATAATTATAGTCTGTTTTCTACGGAATATACACATATATAATATAAGCCTAAGGATATTAGCTTATGGATGCTACTTAAACTTTAAAGTAATTGTTATTTCGTAAAAGAGCAGCTCCAACTTGGTTACGGTTATCGGTTTCTAGACATTGTTACACATCTTAGTGACTTGGATACCCCGAGGAACTCCAGCATTTTGTTCACTTTTCCATCATCATTCTACTGCTATTAATAGAATATTGCTAGCCTACTTATTCTTTCTCACTCTGGTCCATCGAAGCGTGTTTCAAACCAAGAATATTCGCACGAGAAAAATGCCTGTTGTAAAACCTGTTCGTTTTGGAATTGTTTATAAATGCTTCGATTTCTTTTTTATTTCAAATGAGCATATTTTCAATTTTTTTTATATTTCTTATTATGAAATGTATGTTTAAGTAGATGGGTTTGCTAGTATAATAACCAGATGTATTTTTTATTATGAAATGTATGTTTAAGTAGATGGG
>NW_013690476.1:0-942 GCF_000517525.1 Limulus polyphemus | reverse complement strand
AAACATACCATAGCTGGTAAAACAATATCGTAAACATACCACAGCTGGTAAAACAATACAATAAACATACCATAGCTGGTAAAACAATATCGTAAAACATACCACAGCTGGTAAAACAATACAATAAAACATACCACAGCTTGTAAAACAATACAATAAACATACCATAGCTGGTAAAAACAATACAATAAAACATACCAACAAGCTATGGTATGTTTTATTGTATTGTTTTTACAAGCTATTGTATGTTTTATGGTATTGTTTTTACCAGCTATGGTATGTTTTATTGTATTGTTTTTACAAGCTATGGTATGTTTTATTGTATTGTTTTTACCAGTTTTATTGTTTTTACAAGCTATGGTATGTTTTATTGTATTGTTTTTACAAGCTATGGTATGTTTTATTGTATTGTTTTTACCAGCTATGGTATGTTTTTTGGGTATGTTTTATTGTATTTTTACCAGCTGTGGTATGTTTTACCGTATTGTTTTTACCAGCTGTAGTATGTTTTATTGTATTGTTTTTACCAGCTATCAATACAAAAAACATACCACAGTTGGTAAAAACAATATGGTAAAACACACCATAGCTGGTAAAAACAATATGGTAAAACATACCACAGTTGGTAAAAACAATACGGTTTATTGTTTTTACAAGCTATGGTATGTTTTATTGTATTGTTTTTACAAGCTATGGTATGTTTTATTGTATTGTTTTTACCAGCTATGGTATGTTTTGATAAAACATACTACAGCTGGTAAAAACAATACGGTAAAACATACCACAGCTGGTAAAAACAATACAAAAAACATACCACAGTTGGTAAAAACAATACAATAAAACATACCATAGCTGGTAAAAACAATACAATAAAACATACCATAGCTTGTAAAAACAATACAATAAAACATACCATAGCTTGTAAAAACAATAAGATAAAAC
>NW_013690475.1:0-942 GCF_000517525.1 Limulus polyphemus | reverse complement strand
TACCGTTCTATCTAATTACCAACCGAATATAATACCGTTGTATGTAACCACTTACCAAACTGACATTACCTTAAGTTAGTACTTACCAAACAAATGTTATCAACGTTTAAGACAGAGCAAGTAATGTGTTGTGTCAGTATGTAGCCCTGCTACCAAATAAACCAAAGATGGTCGTAGTAATGTGTTGTGTCGATAGGTATCTATACTACCAAATAAACCTAAGATGGTCGTAGTAATGTGTTGTGTCAGTAAGTATCTATACTACCAAATAAACCTAAGATGGTCGTAGTAATGTGTTGTGTCAGTAAGTATCTATACTACCAAATAAACACAATATGGTCGTAGTGATGTGTTGTGTCAGTAAGTATCTATACTACCAAATAAACCTAAGATGGTCGTAGTGATGTGTTGTGTCAGTAAGTATCTATACTACCAAATAAACCTAAGATGGTCGTAGTGATGTGTTGTGTCAGTAAGTATCTATACTACCAAATAAACCTAAGATGGTCGTAGTAATGTGGTGTGTCAGTAAGTATCTATACTACCAAATAAACCTAAGATAGTATTAGTAATGTTTTGTGCCAGTAAGTATCTATACTACCAAATAAACCTAAGATAGTATTAGTAATGTTTTGTGCCAGTAAGTATCTATACTACCAAATAAACCTAAGATAGTATTAGTAATGTGTTGTGTCAGTAAGTATCTATACTACCAAATAAACCTAAGATATTATTAGTAATGTGTTGTGTCAGTAAGTATCTATACTACCAAATAAACCTAAGATAGTATTAGTGATGTGTTGTGTCAGTAAGTATCTATACTACCAAATAAACCTAAGATAGTATTAGTAATGTGTTGTGCCAGTAAGTATCTATACTACCAAATAAACCTAAGATAGTATTAGTAATGTGTTGTGCCAGTAAGTATCTATACTACCAAAT
>NW_013690474.1:0-942 GCF_000517525.1 Limulus polyphemus | reverse complement strand
AGCTCTACTGACCTTATCCTCTATAGAAGTAGGTGACACATTCCATACAGTTCTACTTACCTTATCCTCTATAGAAGTAGGTGACACATTCTCCACAGCTCTACTGACCTTATCCTCTATAGAAGTAGGTGACACATTCCCTATAGTTCTACTGACCTTATCCTCTATAGAAGTAGGTGACACATTCTCTACAGTTCTACTTACCTTATCCTCTATAGAAGTAGGTGACACATTCTCTATAGTTCTACTGACCTTATCCTCTATAGAAGTAGGTGACACATTCTCTACAGCTCTACTGACCTTATCCTCTATAGAAGTAGGTGACACATTCCCTACAGTTCTACTTATCCTCTATAGAAGTAGGTGACACATTCTCTACAGTTCTACTTATCCTCTATAGAAGTAGGTGACACATTCTCTACAGTTCTACTTATCCTCTATAGAAGTAGGTGACACATTCCTACAGTTCTACTTACCTTATCCTCTATAGAAGTAGGTGACACATTATCTACAGTTCTACTTATCTTATCCTCTATAGCAGTAGGTGACACATTCCCTACAGTTCTACTTACCTTATCCTCTATAGAAGTAGGTGACACATTCCCTACAGTTCTACTTACCTTATCCTCTATAGAAGTAGGTGACACATTCTCTACAGTTCTACTTACCTTACCTCTATAGAAGTAGGTGACACATTCCATACAGTTATACTTACCTTATCCTCTATAGAAGTAGGTGACACATTTTATACAGTTCTACTTACCTTATCCTCTATAGAAGTAGGTGACACATTCTCTACAGTTCTACTTACCTTACCTCTATAGAAGTAGGTGACACATTCCATACAGTTATACTTACCTTATCCTCTATAGAAGTAGGTGACACATTTTATACAGTTCTACTTACCTTATCCTCTATAGAAGTAGGTGACACATTCTCTAC
>NW_013690473.1:0-942 GCF_000517525.1 Limulus polyphemus | reverse complement strand
GACACAAGATTTAACGATACTGTGCACTATTTAAATCTTTTGTCTTCTTATTGACAGTACACAGTATTGTTAAATCTTGAGTCTTCTTATTGACAGTACACAGTGTCGTTAAATCTTGTGTCTTTTTATGGATAGTACACAGTATTGCTAAATCGTGTGTCTCCTTATTGATAGTTAAATCTTGTGTCTTCTTATTGACAGTACACATTATCGATGAATATTGTTTCTTCTTATTGACAGTACACAGTATCGAATGTGTACTGTCAATAAGAAGACACGAGATTTAACAATAATGTGTCCTGTCAATAAGAAGACACAAGATTTAACGATACTGTGTACTTTCAATAAGAAGACACAAGATTTAACGATACTGTGTACTGTCAATAAGAAGACACAAGATTTAACGATACTGTGTACTGTCAATAAGAAGACACAAGATTTAACGATACTGTGTACTGTCAGTAAGAAGACACAATATTCGACGATAATGTGTACTGTCAGTAAGAAAACACAAGATTTAACAATAATGTGTCCTGTCAATAAGAAGACACAAGATTTAACGATACTGTGTACTTTCACTAAGAAGACACAAGATTTAACGATACTGTGTACTGTCAATAAGAAGACACAAGATTTAACGATACTGTGTACTGTCAATAAGAAGACACAAAGATTTAACAATACAGTGTACTGTCAATAAGAAGACACAAGATTTAACGATACTGTGTACTTTCAATAAGAAGAAACAAGATTTAACAATACAGTGTACTGTCAATAAGAAGACACAATATTCAACGATAATGTGTACTGTCAGTAAGAAAACACAAGATTTAACAATAATGTGTCCTGTCAATAAGAAGACACAAGATTTAACAAAACTGTGTACTGTCAATAAGAAGATACATGATTTAACGATACTGTGTACTGTCAATAAGAAGACAC
>NW_013690472.1:0-942 GCF_000517525.1 Limulus polyphemus | reverse complement strand
TCACCACATTTCTCTGTATTCACCATTCCCAGCATGCCTGGTCGTCACGTTCCCCTATTCACATTTCTGCTTATTTTTAGTTATAAGAATTTCTGAATATTCCGGTGATCACAACCATGGATCAGCAAACATTCCTAAAATAAAGAATGTCATTGCGATATAGGTTCAGGTGATCTGTGAGGAGATGTTACGTGCTGCAATATCTAATACCATTTTCAAGATGAACGCACTAGCAGCATCGAACAGTTACTGCGAGACGTGCCAATTCCAAAAATTAATGGAATGCACTTCCCTTCCCATAATTTGTTATACACGTAGGTGAAGTACTCGAACCGTATGTTATGCGATTCCTAAATACTCATACCGATATTATAAGCACCCTATGCGTCATTCTTGCCCAAAAAAGTGAACTTAAACTGTTAAACCAGCGATAATCTTCATGAAATTTAGCACACGAAAAACAACATTGTTAACAATGAAGACTTAACCTTTGCTGATCCAATTAGGTTTAACTTTGTCATAATTGTATCAAAATGGTAAATGTTATCTTTACTTTTTACCTTTATTTGATAATTATAAACAAACACTTCAAACTCGAATCTGATATAACCAAATTTTTCAATGAAACGCTCGTGTAGAGATTTATTTCGAAACATACTGAATTGTGTTAGTAACCATTAGTACTTTTTTAAATGAACATTACCCAATATTCTAAACGACCTAAAAAGGTTCCATTCTACAAGTAGTTCAATCGATAATTTTAATACGCGGGTTTTAAGGTGGTTTACATGTGCTGTGTCCATCTCGCAGATCCTTTTGATATACAAAGTTTGTTTGTAGTTAAGCACATGAAATGGAAGGAAATAGAGTTTCATCTAGTGAATGTTTGAGATGAAGATAAAAGTTTAAAGAACGTAATATGAGTGACTCCTTATAATATAG
>NW_013690471.1:0-942 GCF_000517525.1 Limulus polyphemus | reverse complement strand
CAGTTACACTACATAAACTGTGGAAGATAGTACCAGATGTACAGTTACACTACATAAACTGTGGAAGATAGTACCAGTGTACAGTTACACTACATAAACTGTGGAAGATAGTACCAGATGTACAGTTACACTACATAAACTGTGGAAGATAATACCAGATGTACAGTTACACTACATAAATAGTGGAAGATAATACCAGATGTACAGTTACACTACTATTTATGTTGGTACTATCTTCCGATGTACAGTTACACTACATAAATAGTGGAAGACAGTACCAGATGTACAGTTACACTACATAAATAGTGGAAGATAGTACCAGATGTACAGTTACACTACATAAATAGTGGAAGATAGAACCAGATATACAGTTACACTACACAAATAGTGGAAGATAGTACCAGATGTACAGTTACACTACACATAAATAGTGGAAGATAGTACTAGATGTACAGTTACACTACACATAAATAGTGGAAGATAGTATCAGATGTATAGTTACACTACATAAATAGTGGAAGATAGTACCAGATGTACAGTTACACTACACATAAATAGTGGAAGATAGTACCAGATGTATAGTTACACTACATAAATAGTGGAAGATAGTACCAGATGTATAGTTACACTACATAAATAGTGGAAGATAGTATCAGATGTATAGTTACACTACATAAATAGTGGAAGATAGTACCAGATGTACAGTTACACTACACATAAATAGTGGAAGATAGTACCAGATGTACAGTTACACTACATAAATAGTGGAAGATAGTACCAGATGTACAGTTACACTACATAAATACTATTTATGTAGTGTAACTGTACATCTGGTACTATCTTCCACTGATATACAGTTACACTACATAAATAGTGGAAGACAGTACCAGATGTACAGTTACACTTCATAAATAGTGGAAGATAGTACCAGATGTACAGTTA
>NW_013690470.1:0-942 GCF_000517525.1 Limulus polyphemus | reverse complement strand
CAGTTTGATTTTTCACTAATCCATTGCGGATCAATACAGTTTGGTTTTTACTAATCCATTGCGAATCAATACAGTTTGATTTTTACTAATCCATTGCAGATCAATACAGTTTGTTTTTTTACTAATCCATTGCGGATCAATACAGTTTGGTTTTTCACCAGTTTATGCCTCCAGTAGCAAAGCAAACCAAAACAATCAAATTCAGTGTACTTTTCCACATACAATTCTTGGAAATATGTCGAAATTTTAATAATGAAAATCTGAAATATAAAAGTTTTCTTCTTTTCTCTTCACTGTTCTCTTTAGAGGTGTTTGTTTGTATGTTTTCTTTAACGTTAGCGCAGCTGTTGTTTTCGCTAACGCTCTCTAACATTAAGAAATGTAACTTCCCATTCCGTTGACGCGTTTCCGGTCTCTGGCACTTTGACAATACTCTCGACCACAGAAAGTCGCTGCCTGTCAGGGTCCGCTGAGGCGCGACCATGTCCTAACACAGAAATCTTCCTTTTGGACCGTATGACATCTTCATTGTCATCCTCGCTTTTGAAGCAAAAAAAAAAAAAATAGAATCTATTTCCAAGTCATACTGACACAGAAGGTTCTTTAACTGATGGAATCTAATTCCAAGTCATATTGATACAGAAGGTTCTTTAACTGATGGAATCTAATTACAAGTCATACTGATACAGAAGGTTCTTTAACTGATGGAATCTAATTCCACGTCATACTGACACAGAAGGTTCTTTAACTGATGGAATCTAATTCCAAGTCATACTGATACAGAAGGGTCTTTAACTGATGGAATCTAATTCCACGTCATACTGATACAGAAGGTTCTTTAACTGATGGAATCTAATTCCAAGTCATACTAACACAGAAGGGTCTTTAACTGATGGAATCTAATTCCAAGTCATACTGATACAGAAGGTTCTTTAACTGATG
>NW_013690469.1:0-942 GCF_000517525.1 Limulus polyphemus | reverse complement strand
ATAGATTGTGTCGTACAGAGGAAGATACACATTTTAGATATAACTTTATATAGATTGTGTCGTGCAGAGGAAGATACACATTTTAGATATAGCTTTAGCGTAAATAAAGGCTCTTTCTTTTGAACATTGATAAGTCTCTTGCTTTTAACATGTACAAACTATTATACAGATAATTTTTCAGAGATGATTTCATTAGCTCGTGCATAATATTGGTTTGTTGTACATGGTGGTAAAGCTCTTAACAGTTCCGACAGTACACGAGCCTATATTGGAATGTAAACACATGAAACCCACAAAAGGTCTCTACATCAATACTGAGTTAATTACACCCACTGAGTTGCTGAAGACGTAATAACCTTTATTAACTGAGCATGTTTATTTTGTGGGTAAACTGAAGATGTGGCTCCATCTGAACCCTCTTTGAAGTTGTTCATTACACCTCGTTAGCGACGATTGATGTCTATCACAAAGACAACCAAGTTCGTTAGGTGATTATTCTAACGATCGGAATTCAGGAAGATCGATTTTGGTGGTTTAATAAAGATATAGTAGCGTGAGTTGTATATATCGTTTCAGTTGAAAACAACTGAAGAACAGAATTCGAATCCGAAAGTTCTGCTGAAGGAAGAAGTTTGTTTCGATAACACAGCTATCGTTTCAGTTGAAAACAACTGAAGAACAGAATTCCAATCCGAAAGTTCTGCTGAAGGAAGAAGTTTGTTTCGATAACACAGCTATCGTTTCAGTTGAAAACAACTGAAGAACAGAATTCGAATCCGAAAAGTTCTGCTGAAGGAAGAAGTTTGTTTCGTTAACGCAGTTATCGTTTCAGTTGAAAACAACTGAAGAACAGAATTCGAATCCGAAAATTCTGCTGAAGGAAGAAGTTTGTTTCGATAACACAGTCCTGCGATGGTTTTATTGTCTTGAAATTTTTATATG
>NW_013690468.1:0-942 GCF_000517525.1 Limulus polyphemus | reverse complement strand
ATCCATAACGATTAACTCTACAATAGTGAATATATTATCCATTAAGTTTAACTCTACAATAGTGAATATATTATCCATTAAGTTATCTTTATAATAGTGAATATATTATCTATTATGATTAACTCTACAAGAGTAAATATATTATCCACTAGGATGAACTCTATAAGAGTAAATATATTATCCATAACGATTAACTCTAAAAGAGTGAATATATTATCCATAACGATTACATCTGCAATACTGATTATATTATCCATTACGATTATCTCCAGAAGAGTGAATATATTATCCATATCGATTAACTCTACAAGAGAAAATATATTATCCATTACGATTAACTCTACAAGAGTAAATATATTATTCATTACGATTAACTCTACTGATTGAATATATTATCCTTAACGATTTAATTTACAATACTGAATATATTATCCATTAAGTTTAACTCTACAATAGTGAATATATTATGTATTAAGATTAACTCTATAAGAGCAAATATATTATCAATTAGTATTAACTCTACAATAGTGAGTATATTATCCATTAGGATTAACTCTACACGAGTGAATATTTATCCATTAGGATTAACTGTACAAGAGTGAATATATTATCCATCAGGATTACCTGTACAAGAGTGAATATATTATCCATTAGGATTACCTGTACAAGAGTGATTATATTATCCATTAAGATTACCTGTACAACAGTGAATATATTATCCATAAGGATTAACTCTACAATACTGAATTTTTATCCATTAGGGTTAACTGTACAAGTATGAATATTTATCCATTAGGATTAACTATACAATAGTGAATATATTATCTATAACGATTAAATCTATAATACTGAATATATTATCCATAACGATTAATTATACAATAGTGAACATATTATCCATAACGATTAACTCTACAATAGTGAATATATTATCCATTAAGT
>NW_013690467.1:0-942 GCF_000517525.1 Limulus polyphemus | reverse complement strand
AATAAGGATATCTCAATGAATAAGGAGAGACTTAGTGAATAAGGAATATCTTATTGAATAAGGAGTGACTTAGTGAATAAGGAGTATCTTATTGAATAAGGAGGGACTTAGTGAATAAGGAGTATCTCAGTGAATAAGGAATGACTTATTGACAAAGGAGTATCTTAATGAATAAGGAGTATTTTAATGAATAAGGAGTGACTTATTGACAAAGGAGTATCTTAATGAATAAGGAGTGACTTATTGACAAAGGAGTATCTTAATGAATAAGGAGTGACTTAGTGAATAAGGAGTATCTCAATGAATAAGGAGTGACTTATTGACAAAGGAGTGACTTAGTGAATAAGGAGTGACTTAGAGAATAAGGAGTATCTCAATGAATAAGGAGTGACTTAGTGAATAAGGACTATCTTAATGAATAAGGAGTGACTTAGTGAATAAGGAGTATCTTAATGAATAATGAGTGACTTATTGACAAAGGAGTATCTTAATGAATAAGGAGTGACTTAGTGAATAAGGAGTGACTTAGTGAATAAGGAGTGACTTAGAGAATAAGGAGTGACTTAGAGAATAAGGAGTGACTTAGAGAATAAGGAGTGACTTAGAGAATAAGGAGTATCTCAAGGAATAAGGAGGGACTTAGTGAATAAGGAGTATCTCAGTGAATAAGGAGTGACGTAGTGACTAAGGAGTATCTCAATGAATCATAAGTGTTACGATGAAGCAGGAATGTCTCAGTAAATCAAGAATGTTTAAGTGGAAAATAAGTCTTATTGGATCTAAAAGGGCTTAATGAATCAGAAGAGTCTTAATGCATGAAAAGTATCTTAGTGATTAATTAATGTTATAGCAAATCATAGTATCTCAGCAAGTCAGACAATTTAAATGAATCAGACAGTAAGTAAAATCAAAACAATGGTTGGTGAATCAGTAGAAACCTGG
>NW_013690466.1:0-942 GCF_000517525.1 Limulus polyphemus | reverse complement strand
AAATAAACTTTTGTGCATTGAATTTATTTAAATTTAGTTTTGAAATCCAACGTTCACGTGCAGTGGAGGGTATGTAGAAAGCTTGTCAAGACGTTTGGTCTAATGTTAGCTTCGTCTTTCCCAGTACAAAGAACAGTTGGTATAATTCTAAAGATATATTTCCATCTTTTTGTTTTAACATCCAGACTTTCTACAAAGGAATGAAGCCTGACTTATCAAACTTAAAACAATCAACAATTTATACGTCATTTGTATTAAGAAATACTATTAATTCTTGAGTCTACAAAAATATGGTTTTCTATAGCACAACTCAATTCTAATATTTTAATGTACCTGTCTGTTTATCGAGGGAGATTAAATCTTCACGGGGTGTGGTCAGCAATGAAAGCTACTGGTATTTCTAGTTGGACACGAACAAGCGATCGGACAGTCTTTATTTATCTCATGAAGTTTGATGGCAAAGAACAGGTGTCGGAAACCTGGACAAAAATGACTGTCCGGTTAATCTTTATAAAACTGGTGTTCGTGATTCCCTTGAAACTATGTCCTCAACTATGAATTTGTTATTCTAGTGGCCCTAGTTACGCATGTAACACACGAGTTGTAGCAAGCTTCTGCAAAGCGTTTGTGCTGGAATCTAACTATCATTCTTTGTAATGTCCAGCACAAACGCTTTATCTAACTATCCGTTCTTTGTAATGTCCAGCTCAAACTCTTTATCTAACTATCCATTCTTTGTAATGTCCAGCACAAACGCTTTATCTAACTATCCGTTCTTTGTAATGTCCAGCACAAACGCTTTATCTAACTATTCATTCTTTGTAATGTCCAGCACAAACGCTTTATCTAACCATTCTTTGTAATGTCCAGCAAACGCTTTATCTAACTATCCATTCTTTGTAATGTCCAGCACAGACTCTTTATCTAACTAGTCATTCTTTG
>NW_013690465.1:0-942 GCF_000517525.1 Limulus polyphemus | reverse complement strand
CGAAACCCGGTTTCTAGCGTATAAGTCAATATGGCATAAATATTTTCTAAGTTTTGTTTCTATATCTATCCAAACTGGCTAGTCTAACAATTCCTTTGTTTCTTTTCTTAAATTTCGGGCAAGGTTAGTCGAAGGTTAACTCCGCTAGCTGTCTCTAATTTTGAAGTAATAGACTAGATGGAAGGCAGTTAGTAAACATCACCCATCGCCAACTTTCAGGCTACTCTTTAGCAATGCAAAGTCTAGCTGACCGTCACATTATAATGTCCCCTAAAGCTGGTGAGGTTTCGATCCTGAGAGTCGAGTGCCTTAACGACCAGATCATGTCGTTTGTAATTTCATGTCATGATAAAACTGACAGGTTAACACGGACTTTTGTGGCTGGATGTGTTATGTTGATGGAGCCACACTTTATTTGACAGTCAGTCCATAAAAGGATGGTGTTTACCAGCAGTATATTGGTGTCAGCCTCAAAGTACGAAGCTTTGAGCTTGGCATTTTCCTCTATTTTTAAAGCTGTAGCCTGCACCAACCATAAATCCCTTACATGTTGGACATGCTCTGTAGTTAATGTTTTTAAAATAAATAATGATATTTGTTAGCAAAATTTATAAACTAAACTCACAACGGAACAAATAATTCATCCATTTGTATGTCAACAAAGTAAAACAATATATAGATCATGTCGTCTGTCAACACTTAATACTGACAACTCTTAGTACTAATGAATTTAGAATACGTCAAAGCTAATAGTTAGAATAGAATACCGACTATGAGATAAACTTTGGTAAATATTTTATACTATTCTAAACTACCAGTATCACTGTACCTTGTATATCTTTTGGTAGAATGTTCAGGATTTTAATAGATTTAATGATTCAGTGATATACTTATGTTTAAATCGGATTTTTATTACAAACTTTTAATAAAAACTATTAATTA
>NW_013690464.1:0-942 GCF_000517525.1 Limulus polyphemus | reverse complement strand
CCGACGGGTTGAGCAGCTGCTGCAGCCGCGGCAGCATAGCTACGAGCTGCCGCTGCCGTATAAGCTGCACTAGCTGCGTAAGTGGCCTGAAACAGAAATATTCAATCTTGTATTTTAAAAAGTTTATATAAAGTCAACTTTGCTTTTATTAACTACAGTAAATTAAAGTACAGATCCAATATTATATTTACTTTGGTTCCACCTACATGTTTAATAATTTCGATACTATGCTTTCAGATATTCCGTTTATAATTTATTCTGGGCAAACCAAAACAATGCACAACATTACATCCCAATAAACCTAACTAACAAGTTATTTCTCATACAAGTATGTTAACATAACAAATATGATTCTTTTCAGAAAAGTTTGTGACATAAACGTAGTTTGCAATCAATTCATACATGCACATTTACACAGAGTTTATTCACACAACATGTCATGATGACTTTAACCAATAAATTGTAAGTTTGTTTATGTGGTGTTGGTTAGATGAATACAGCTTTAACATGGTATGTAACGATGAGTCAGGAATACAAGTGAAACTGTTTTAACATGGTATGTAACAATGAGTCAGGAATACAGGTGAAACTGTTTTAACATGGTATGTAACAATGAGTCAGGAATACAGGTGAAACCGTTTTAACATGGTATCTAAAGATGAGTCAGGAATACAGGTGAAACTGTTTTAACATGGTATGTAACGATGAGTCAGGAATACAGGTGAAACTGTTTTAACATGGTATGTAATGATGAGTCAGGAATACAGGTGAAACTGTTTTAACAATGGTATGTAACGATGAGTCAGGAATACAGGTGAAACTGTTTTAACATGGTACGTAACGATGAGTCAGGAATACAAGTGAAACTGTTTTAACATGGTATCTAATGATGAGTCAGGAATACAGGTGAAACTGTTTTAACATGGTATCTAACGATGAGTC
>NW_013690463.1:0-942 GCF_000517525.1 Limulus polyphemus | reverse complement strand
TTAAATTATTTCACCACTTCCATGTTTCTATCATTATTATTGGCCCGTCCCTTCGGATTAACAACGCTAAAATCAGGGGTTCGATTTCCCTCGGTGGACACAGCAGAAAGCCCGATGTATCAGCCCCCCCCCCAGTAGCACAGCGGTATGTCTGTGGACTAACAACGCTGGAAACCGGGTTTCAATACCCGTGGTGGGCAGATCACAGATAGCCCATTGCGTAGCTTTGTGATTATCGTTAAACAAACAAACAGTTATTGTCCCAATGGCTCAGCGGCATGTCTGCGGACTTATAACGCTAAAAAATCCCTGGTTACTCTGAGTTTTGAAGAGTGGCTTGTAAAACTTATGGCTAGTTACAGTTGTTTTAGGGATTCCGAAGACTCTTAGAATTTATCATTTATTCTTATAGATATTTAACCATTCTTGCAGTCTTTATGGTAATTCACATCCTCGGTTCTGGTGTTCTGCTCAAATACAAACAAATTATCATTATTAAAATAAAACATTTCCTTACGATTTCTGGGTAGGTCAAAAACACTTCATCACGTGATCTAGACACTCGACGATTCTTGTTGTTGTGCGTTTTAATTATGAAAAACAAATTATAGTGTTGTGATCATACCAAAACCATACGTATTAGTCATATCAATATCCTGATCATATAAAAATATTTCCATCACACATTTTAGTCAGACTAATATTCTCCGTAATGATGTTCTGATTGTAATGAAATATTTCTAGCACGCACTTTAGTCAGACTAGTATATTTGAGTAATGATGTTCTGATTGTAACGATTTTTTTACACCTACAGTCTAGTCAGATTAATATATCTTCGTAATGATGATTTTCTACCTACATTATAATCAGATTATATAGATTTTTCTACCTACATTATAATCAGATTATATAGATTTTTCTACCTACATTATAATCAGATT
>NW_013690462.1:0-943 GCF_000517525.1 Limulus polyphemus | reverse complement strand
GGCTAGCCATGAGTTCCAGCTTACAGTAGAAGAGTAATGGCTAGCCATGAGTTCCAGCTTACAGTAGAAGATTAATGGCTAGCCATGAGTTCCAGCTTACAGTAGAAGATTAATGGCTAGTCACAAGTTCCAGCTTGCAGTTTAAAATACATGTTCCATAATTGTAGCAGTAATTGAAATAAGAAGGATTTGAGTTATCATAATTTGGATCACATATTTTTCATGACTGAATTAAAGGATCAAATCTACAGCACCTTAATGGTTAATAATAATGAATCATCAACCTTGGTAAAAACAGTATTATTTAAGAAACAAGGGAAAAACTTAAAATATCTGAGGAGGCTTTACAGCATACATGTTGTAGAGAATTCATTAAAAATCCATACATGAAAGCATTATTGAGTCCAGTGTGTATAAATACCCTGAACTTATAAAGAATTCAGTCATTATATGACATAAAATTCTTAGCATCAAATGTATTTGACAAACAAGAAAATCCTGAACACAAACGTTTTTAACTGCGTCTAAACAGAAAAGAACATGCAAAACACTGAGGATTATCATAATTTCTCCTGTCACAACAATTAACGTACAATATTAGTAACAACTAATAAGTTGTCAGAACTGGTTTTTTCATTACAGTAACAAAAATAGATGTTCATTAAAAGTGGAACATCCCCTTTTAACTCATCATCCCAAACTACTAATGATAAATCTTGTCTCTTGGCCTCAGAACCAGCCTTCTGAAAATTAGCATTAAAAGTGGAACATCCCCTTTTAACTCATCATCCCAAACTACTAACGATAAATCTTGTCTTGTGGCCTCAGAACCAGCATTCTGAAAATTAGAAACTAAAAGTGGAACATCCCCCTTTAATTCATCATCCCAAACTACTAATGATAAATCTTGTCTCTGGGGCTCAGAACAAGCCTTCTGAAAATT
>NW_013690461.1:0-943 GCF_000517525.1 Limulus polyphemus | reverse complement strand
TAGCCAAATGAGACTGAGGGCCTGTATTTAAGCAGGTGGTATATAGCCAAATGAAAGCGAGGGCCTGTTTTTAAGCAGGTGGTATATAGCCAAATGAGAGTGAGGGCCTGTGTTTAAGCAGATGGTATATAGCCAAATGAGAGTGAGGGCCTATGTTTAAGCAGGTGGTATATAGCCAAATGATAGTGAGGGCCTGTGTTTAACCAGATGGTATATAGCCAAATGTGACTGAGGGCCTGTATTTAAGCAGGTGGTATAAGCACCGAGGAAATATTATGTGTTCTAGTGTAATTATTAGCACCGAGGAAATATTATGTGTTCTAGTGTAATTATTAGCACCGAGGAAATATTATGTGTTCTAGTGTAATTATTAGCACCGAGGAAATATTAGGTGTTCTAGTGTAATTATTAGCACCGTGGAAATATTATGTGTTCTAGTGTAATTATTAGCACCAATGAAATATTATGTGTTCTAGTGTAATTATTAGCACCGAGGAAATATTATGTGTTCTAGTGTAATTATTAGCACCGAGGAAATATTGTGTTCTAGTGTAATTATTAGCACCGAGGAAATATTGTGTTCTAGTGTAATTATTAGCACCGATGAAATATTGTGTTCTAGTGTAATTATTAGCACCGATGAAATATTATGTGTTCTAGTGTAATCATTAGCACTGGGGAAATATTATGTCTTCTAGTGTAATTATTAGCGCCGGGGAAATATTATGTCTTCTAGTGTAATTATTAGCACCGAGGAAATATGTGTTCTAGTGTAATTATTAGCACCGAGGAAATATTCTGTTTCTAGCGTAATTATTAGCACCGAGGAAATATTCTGTTTCTAGCGTAATTATTAGCACCGAGGAAATATTCTGTTTCTAGTGTAATTATTAGCACCGAGGAAATATGTGTTCTAGTGTAATTATTGGCACTGGGGAAATGT
>NW_013690460.1:0-943 GCF_000517525.1 Limulus polyphemus | reverse complement strand
AAACAAACAAACAACCCCTCGATGGGTAAGCGGTTAAGTTTTCGTGCATACAAATGCTAAAATCCGGGGTTCGATTCCACAGTGGACAGACCGTGTGTAGGTTTGCGCTAAAAATAATCAAACAATCCATGTAACTTTTAAAGTTGCTTTGGATTAGGTGTGACCAATTGCGAAAGTGGAAATTTTTATGCAGTAACAAGTAACCAAATCCACACTCGTGTGTTGCCTGTATATGTGTTTTGTTTAGGATATTCGCGCAGAGCTCCACGTAATGGTTCAAATCTGCGTCAAATGACAGACTAGAGAGAAAGCAGCTACTCAACAGCATTCACCGCCAACCAGAGTCGCTGAGAGCCATCATGGATCGCGGCTAAGAATTGGTATGTGGGCTCCCCCATCCCCCCCGAATAGTTTTTGAAGGAAAGATGTGACGTACTCGCATAAATGATTAAAGGAGGGGTTAATGTTTGCTTAAACGTTCTGTACTGATTTGATACATTCCGTACACGTTTTTTGCTGCTATCATGAGGCCTCCTGGTTGGTAGTGGGCTCCGAGGAAATAGTCTAGCATCCCTGTCCTCTGTCCTGTCCCTGGCGTCCTGTCACCAACTCTTGAGCTACTGTAATCAAATAGTGAGACTTGTATCGTCTCTTTTATAACGTACCAAAGACCCAAAGTGTGGAGCGTAATAATTTTTATATTTGTTTGCGGCAACTGGACTCGAACGGCTATTCTCTAAACCACATTGCTCTGTGCAAGCCTCAGGCCTGCCTATATATATAATACGATATCAATGAAAGAGTCTTGAATAAGCTCAAGGCAATTTGGCTCACCTGTATTTGCTAAATCTTTATGTGTAGAGATGTAACATCAATAAATATTTTACAAGAATATTCTCATAACGGTGAAATTTTTTTTCTTCCTGATGTTTTATAATAAAAA
>NW_013690459.1:0-943 GCF_000517525.1 Limulus polyphemus | reverse complement strand
AACACTGTTATAGATTAGTTGATTCAGGTCCAACGGTTGTAGACCTGAATCAACTAATCTACAACAGTGTTGGTATTAGTAGTGATATTTAATGATATACTCCAATTAAAGATTGTAGACCTGAATCAACTAATCTATAACAGTGTTGGTATTAGTAGTGATAGATAATGATATACTCCAAATAACGGATGTAGACCTGAATCAACTAATCTATAACAGTGTTGGTATCCGTAGTGATAGTTAATGATATACTCCAAATAACGGATGTAGACCTGAATCAACTAATCTACAACAGTGTTGGTATTAGTAGTGATAGATAATGATATACTCCAAATAACGGTTGTAGACCTGAATCAACTAATCTACAACAGTGTTGGTATTAGTAGTGATAATTAATGATATACTCCAATTAAAGATTGTGCCTTGGAGTATATCATTAACTATCACTACTAATACCAACGTGGTTGTAGATTAGTTGATTCAGGTCTACAACCGTTCCTTGGAGTATATCATTATCTAGCAGTACTAATACCAACACTGTTATAGATTAGTTGATTCAGATGTACAACCGTTACTTGGAGTATATCATTATCTGTCACTACTAATACCAACACTGTTGTAGATTAGTTGATTCAGGTCTACAATCTTTAATTGGAGTATATCATTATCTAGCACTACTAATACCAACATTGTTATAGATTAGTTGATTCAGGTCTACAATCTTTAATTGGAGTATATCATTAACTATCACTACTAATACCAACACTGTTGTAGATTAGTTGAGTCAGGTCTACAACCGTTATTTGGAGTATATCATTATCTATCACTACCAATACCAACACTGTTGTACATTAGTTGATTCAGGTCTACATCCGTTATTTGGAGTTTATCATTATCTATCACTACCAATATCAACGTGGATGTAGATTAGTTGATTCAGGCC
>NW_013690458.1:0-943 GCF_000517525.1 Limulus polyphemus | reverse complement strand
TGTCCTACTTTACACTATTGGAATGGTTTGATCTACAGCCAAGGGATTTACCATTGTCTATGGTTTTTGTGTAATCTCTTCTGGTATATGAGCTAGATGTCTTCATAACTATTACATCTAGGAATGGGAGAAATTTAAGAAGGAAAATACCAACATAAATTCTAGAAATGGATACTTGTTATCTTCTTTCATTTTTTTCTCATTTTTAGAAATAATGTTTACCCAAACTTACAGCTTATATACCATGGGAAATTAAAGGAAAACCATAGAGACCAGTAAATATCCTCAAAATAGGTCAACCTATAAAACCCAGCTTCCAGAAGATGCTAAGAAGGCAGAAACCTCACTAGAACTCATTTTGAAAATGGATAACCTGAACATTTGATAAAGATCAAAACTAAGAAGAAAGAAAATAACATATTCCCCAATGACAAAGATATCTCTGAATACATACAAAGGATATGTAAACAACAGGGTCATAACAGTGTTCAGAAGTCATAAACAATATGATCAAAGTTAGTACATACCAAACCACCTATTAAAAAAAAAAGGAGAACTAAAACACCATTTGCAACATCCTTTGTGAAGGTGGTTTCCAATTCATTGAAGAAGCAAAAACCATAATAGACACACAGTCTCTCTAATATTGATCTATCTGCAATAGGACATTTGTACCAAAAAGAATACACAGTAAAATGAAACAATATTAAAATAATGAGGTATAAGCTACACACGAAAGAAAAAGAAACATAAAAGAAGCATTCACATGAATCTAACTGTTAACACACTAGGTCAACCTTGTACAGAAGTCAGCAAAATCTTGAAACCCCTCCTGAAACCATTCAAACACAAGTTCTGTTGGGGGTGATCCAACATAAGTTGATAAAACATTAACATTTTTAACAAGACTCAGGACCGAATCTCAGATATTACCACCACATGC
>NW_013690457.1:0-943 GCF_000517525.1 Limulus polyphemus | reverse complement strand
AATATGTGATGAAACCACAATCATTTAAAGTTTACTTGGCTGAAGAGCAATACCCAACCATAACCACTTGTGTGTCATATATTGCTATAGTGATAATTGGGGGGGGGGGCGTGTATGTTCTTATGTTACGAGACAGACGTCACTAATTACAAGTTAAATGACTGTTATTTAATCGTAATGAAACATATCTTACACAATCAACTCATGGATACCACGATCATGTTTTTTTCAAGAAATCTGCTGAGGACGAAATGTTACTCAGACATAGGTTTCTAGGTCGTGTTACAATGTATAATTTCTGATTGCCATCTCTCTCTCTATATATATATATATTTCTAACATGAATTGCGCCAATAAAATCTTTATTTCGGTTTTAATTCCAAATTGAAACCGTTCAATTCCGGATGATTAAGCTCAGAGATCTGAGAACATACCCTTTGAAAACTGCTCAGTAAAATATTGATCTATACCAGTGCCGCCTAGTAGTAAGCAAATAAATTAACATTGTAATAAAAAATAAAGTTTGAATTGGTAAAAAATCAAGAGGACAATAAATAAAATATGTATTTTCTATACGCATGTAAGCATTCATAAAATACTGGTAGAGTTCTTTTAACGAAATGTTGAGAAAGAAAAAACAGCTTAAAAAGTCCGAAAACAATCAGTTTTAAGTCAACCTAGTGAACACAAGAAAGAAGTTCTTAAAACGTGTAGCTATTTGGTCTTATTGTCACTTTTTTATGCTGGCAACAACCCTGGTGTATGTAGAAAGATATATAAATACAGTTCTTGTAATGGTTAAGTCCATTATCAAAAATCTAATTTCCTGGAAACTATAAGTATGAATGTTGATACCTTTATGTTTGTTATCAAAAACCTGATGTATGAGTATGAATGTTGTTACCGTCACGTTTGTTATCAAAAAGCTGATGTATAAGTATGA
>NW_013690456.1:0-943 GCF_000517525.1 Limulus polyphemus | reverse complement strand
GGGAGATGACAGAAATAGTTTAAAAAGAAGGTCAAACAAGGAGTATTAAAATTAACTTCCGCTAGATGGGTCCCAGATGAACTACCCAAATCTTGGACATCCACGTGGAACCACCTTAAAGAACAAAGAGCAAACCAGTTTAGTTAAAAAAAAAAACGAGTCGAAATTTTAATAAAATTATAAAAAGGAGTTATATAAATTTCATATGGTGATAAACGGTTATTTTTAACGTCCACGAAACAAGCGACAGCACTGATAGTCTTACTTCTATTGACAAAATGGTTTAACCTCCATCATACTCCCGTGTATGTTTATATTAATCTTACTGAATATATTCGCTCTGTTATAAAAACATGAGATTTGTTTAATAAATGTGACTAGTGGGGGTGAAAAATGTGCTAATTTAACTCGAACGGAACATTTTAATATTTAAACATTTTAACAGGTGCTATTTGGTTTTGATTGAGTTTCAAAAAAAATTCTATATTTCTTCCTTAATGCCATTTTTATGTAGGTAACATATGTATAACTTATAGTTCGGAAATGTCAAAGAATAAGCAAAATTTCCCTGATCAATAATATTGATCTCTAGCAGATCGATACAAAAATCAGCATTTCGTGCGTACGGTTGGTGTAAACTAAGCTTATTTGTAATGTACACATCACAGGGAAAATAACGGGATTTTTGACAACTCTGCTAGAATCGTACGTTATCACGTTGTAACATTAAGATCTAACACTGTTTCCAATGGCAAGCTTTGATTCTTTGTAACGTTACTACTTTATAAACGTTACTACTTTATAACGTTACTACTTTATAAACGTTACTACTTTATAACGTTACTACTTTATAAACGTTACTACTTTATAAACGTTACTACTTTATAAACGTTACTACTTTATAAACGTTACTACTTTCCCTTTAACTTAAATAGTTAATCCG
>NW_013690455.1:0-943 GCF_000517525.1 Limulus polyphemus | reverse complement strand
AACATCGTACAGAAACCAGGCCTGACTTTAGAATACATTAACTTCTTTCAGAAACCAGGCCTGACTTTAAAATACACTAACATCGTACAGAAACCAGGCCTGACTTTAGAATACATTAACTTCTTTCAGAAACCAGGACTGAATTTAGAATACACTAACATCGTACAGAAACCAGGCCTGACTTTAACATACACTAACATCGTACAGAAACCAGACCTGACTTTAAAATACACTAACATCGTGCAAAAACCAGGCCTGACTTTAAAATACATTAACATCATGCAAAAACCAGGCCTGACTTTAAAATACACTAACATCATGTAGAAACCAGGCCTGATTTTAGAATACATTAACATCGTACAGAAACCAGGCCTGACTTTAGAATACACTAACATCGTACAGAAACCAAGCCTGACTTTAAGATACACTAACATCGTACAGAAACCAGGCCTGCCTTAAAAATACACTAACATTGTACAGAAACCAGACCTGACTTTAAAATACACTAACATCGTGCAGAAACCAGGCATGACTTTAAAATACACTAACATCGTACAGAAACCAGGCCTGACTTTAAAATACACTAACATCGTGCAGAAACCAGGCCTGACTTTAAAACACACTAACATCGTGTAGAAACCAGGCATGACTTTAAAATACACTAACATCGTACAGAAACCAGGCCTGACTTTAAAATACACTAACATCGTGCAGAAACCAGGCATGACTTTAAAATACACTAACATCGTACAGAAACCAGGCCTGACTTTAGAATACATTAACATCGTACAGAAACAGGCCTGACTTTAGAATACACTAACATCGTACAGAAACCAGGCCTGACTTTAAGATACACTAACATCGTACAGAAACCAGGCCTGACTTTAAGATACACTAACATCGTACAGAAACCAGGCCTGACTTTAAAATACACTAACATCGT
>NW_013690454.1:1275-1903 GCF_000517525.1 Limulus polyphemus | reverse complement strand
AAATCTTGTGTCTTTTTATTGACAGTACGCAGTATTGATAAATCCTGTATCTTCTTATTGACAGGACACAGTATTGTTAAATCTTGTCTCTTCTTATTGACAATAAACAGTATCGTTAAATCTTGTGTCTTCTTATTGACAGTACACAGTATTGATAAATCCTGTATCTTCTTATTGACAGGACACAGTATTGTTAAATCTTGTCTCTTCTTATTGACAATACACAGTATCGTTAAATCTTGTGTCTTCTTATTGACAGTACACAGTATTGATAAATCCTGTATCTTCTTATTGACAGGACACAGTATTGTTAAATCTTGTCTCTTCTTATTGACAATACACAGTATCGTTAAATCTTGTGTCTTCTTATTGACAGTACACAGTATTGATAAATCCTGTATCTTCTTATTGACAGTACACAGTATTGATAAATCCTTTATCCTCTTATTGACAGGACACAGTATTGTTAAATCTTGTGTCTTCTAATTGACAGTACACAGTGTTGATAAATCCTGTATCTTCTTATTGACAGGACTCAGTATTTTTAAATTTTGTGTCTTCTTATTGACAGTACACATTATTGATAAATCCTGTATCTTCTTATTGACAGTACACAGTATTGATAAAT
>NW_013690454.1:0-315 GCF_000517525.1 Limulus polyphemus | reverse complement strand
TGTGTCTTCTTATTGACAGTACACAGTATTGATAAATCCTGTATCTTCTTATTGACAGGACACAATATTGATTAATCCTGTATCTTCTTATTGACAGGACACAATATTGTTAAATCTTGTGTCTTTTAATTTACAGTACTCATAGTTGATAAATCCTGTATCTTCTTATTGACAGGACTCAGTATTTTTAAATTTTGTGTCTTCTTATTGACAGTACACTGAATTGATAAATCAAGTATCTTTTTATTGACAGGAAACAATATTGATTAATCTTGTATCTTCTTATTGACAGGACACAGTATTGTTAAATCTTGT
>NW_013690453.1:0-943 GCF_000517525.1 Limulus polyphemus | reverse complement strand
TTACTAGTATCAAAAGACTCTGAGACGTGATCAGTTTTGAATGTTGATTGAAATAGGAACCCAAATTATGTGTTATCACAAAAAAAGTGTAGAAAATAATAGTAAATAAAGCTCAAATGTAGAGATATTTTGAGCTATTATTCTAAATATCTTTATGTACAAGTATCAAATAGCCAAGATTGATTATTTTACATAAATGTTTCGAAATTTTCATGCTAATATTTCATAGACTTATGTTTGCTTGCCCCTGTTTCTGTGTAATGCCTTCCTAGAATGAAACCACAGTCATTCCAAGGGATAGTGCAAATATGTGTATGAGTTGAGGGCGTATCTCAATTGACTACGTGTAAAGACTTAGGTAATTTAATGAAATTGTGGAATGTTGCATTATAACATCGATTTCAGTTAACAGTAGGACATATTCATTGTTCTTGATCTCGTCTGTGTCCTGTACGAACACAGTCTCTATACACCTTATTCTGGATATCAAAATATACTAGTATACACTGACAGGATGTGTTGTAGTCTCAAGGTTTAGATTAGAAGCGTGCATAATGGCTATTTTTGAGGCAAACAATACACTTGTTATACTCGTTGACGCAATGTTTGCCAAACTTACCAGTTCTGTGTAGATCACATTTACGAATATGCATAAAATTAAAAAGGCAAAATTATATGGAGATGCTAGGAATAGCATTTTTGGAGTTGCCTAAATTTTAGCTGTTACATCTAGATTTACTACAAGATGTAACAGTGAACATTTAGGTTATTTAGGTACATTTACTACAAGATGTAACAGCTAAAATTTAGGTAGATTTACTAGAGAATGTAACAGTGAACATTTAGGTACATTTATCACAAGATGTAACAGCTAACATTTAGGTACATTTACTACAAGATGTAACAGCTAAAATTTAGGTAGATTTACTAGAGAATGTAACAG
>NW_013690452.1:0-943 GCF_000517525.1 Limulus polyphemus | reverse complement strand
ATCACAAACTATAAATGACATTCTTGAGTTTGACCACAAACTATAAATGGCGTTCTTGAGTTTGATCTCAAACTATAAATGGTGTTCTTGAATTTGATCACAAACTACAAGTGGTGTTCTTGAGTTTGATCACAAACTATAAATGGAGTTCTTAGAAAGCTAACAGAATTTTTTTACATCGCAAAACTTACTCTTATCTCTAATAATGTAGTGTTTTTCCTCCACAAATATCTTATTATCTATATACTAATAAGGTTTTATGTTTTGCTCCAAAACATTGTTTTTATACACTAATATTTTGTTTTATGCTTTGCCCCAAAAATATTGTTTTTATACACTAATAATTTGTTTTATGCTTTGCCCCAAAAATATTGTTTTTGTACACTAATATTTTCGTAACGCAATATTAGTGTACAAAAACAATATTTTTGGGGCAAAACATAAAACAAAATATTAGTCTACAAAAACAATATTTTTGGGGCAAAACATAAAACAAAATATTAGTCTACAAAAACAATATTTTTGGGGCTTTTGCTCCATAAACATTCCTTTTGTACACTCATATTGTGTTATATTTTGCTCCAAAAACATTGCTTCTGTATACTAATTTTGTGTTATGTTCGGTCCACAAAACGATCTTATGTTTTAGTAGTATAACGTTATGTTTGACTCCACAAACTGTTTTGTATGTATATATATATATATATATATTAATAATGTTGTATTTTATCCAAAACACATTTTTTTCTATAATAATATTCTGTTTTATTCTACTCCTCAAAACACTATTGTGTTTACTAATATAGTGTTATGTTTACTAATACAGTGTTATGTTTTACTCCACAAACTATTATTGTATTTACTAATATAGTGTCATGTTTTACTTCACAAAACGTTATTGTGTTTACTAATATAGTGTCATGTTTTACTCCACAAAACGTTA
>NW_013690451.1:0-943 GCF_000517525.1 Limulus polyphemus | reverse complement strand
AATGTTAAGCTAGTTTTGGAGATTTAGCTTAGTCCTAAATCCACGTACTAAGCTAAGTCCCAATAAACGTACAAGGTTAAGTTAGTTTTGGAAGATTTAGCTTAGTCCTAAATCCATGTACTAAGCTAAGTCCCAATAAACGTACAAGGTTAAGTTAGTTTTGGAAGATTTAGCTTAGTCCTAAATCCATGTACTAAGCTAAGTCCCAATAAACGTACAAGGTTAAGTTAGTTTTGGAAGATTTAGCTTAGTCCTAAACCCGTGTACTAAGCTAAGTCCCAATAAACTTACAATGTTAAGCTAGTTTTGGAGATTTAGCTTAGTCCTAAATCCATGTACTAGGCTAAGTCCCAATAAGCTTACAATGTTAAGCTAGTTTTGGAGATTTAGCTTAGTCCTAAATCCGTGTACTAAGCTAATAATGCACAATAATCTTCGGGGGTGTAATAAATAAATATATATATCTAAAACATTAAAGAGGCCAACATGCGCGTGCGATTGCAACATGTCTCCCCCAAGAAACCTCAACATGGCCAAATTTGACGCTAGAAAAATCGGAAACTATCTAAATCACTGCTTGGGACCTTCAAGAAAGTATTTTTGTACCAAATCCCATGTAAGTTGGTTGACATACGCATGTAAGTTGGTTGACATACACATGGATAGTTCATGAAAACCCCAAATTGTACTTTCCTTGCTGAAAAACTGATCAAAAGACAAAAAATCCAAAATTTGTCTATATCTCGGTTTTGGACCTGCAAAGAGTATCTTTGTACCAAATTCGAAACAAGGCTAAGTAGTTAACCAAAACTCCTAAAAATTATAGGTTTATTTAAACTTTTGACCCTTTAAAACGACACAAAAATGGGCATATCCTACATTTTGTATATATATATAGTACCTGTAGAAAAATATCTTTGTACCAAATCTATGTAAATTGGCC
>NW_013690450.1:0-943 GCF_000517525.1 Limulus polyphemus | reverse complement strand
TATAATGTTACTACAATCCCTTACAAACGTGTATAATGCTACTACAATACCTTACAAACGTGTATAATGTTACTACAATACCTCACAAACATGTATAATGTATATCTGTATAATGTTACTACAAATTGTAGTAACATTATACACGTTTGTAAGGGATTGTAGTAACATTATACACGTTTGTAAGGGATTGTAGTAACATTATACATGTTTGTAAGGGATTGCAGTAACATTATACACGTTTTAAGGAACCCTTACAAATATGTATAATGTATATCTGTATAATGTTACTACATTCCCTTACAAACATGTATAATGTTACTACAATCCCTTACAAACGTGTATAATACTACTACAATCCCTTACAAACGTGTATAATGTTACTACAATCCCTTACAAATATGTATAATGTATATCTGTATAATGTTACTACATTCCCTTACAAACATGTATAATGTTACTTCAATCCCTTACAAACATGTATAATGCTACTACAATCCCTTACAAACATGTATAATGCTACTACGATCCCTTACAAACATGTATAATGCTACTACAATCCCTTACAAACATGTATAATGTTACTTCAATCCCTTACAAACATGTATAATGCTACTACAATCCCTTACAAACATGTATAATGCTACTACAATCCCTTACAAACATGTATAATGTTACTACAATACTTTAGAAACGTGTATAATGTTACTGCGATTCCTTACAAGCGTGTATAATGTTACTACAATCTTTTACAAACATAAAAGATCGTTTATGATGCTCAGGTAAGTTATTTATGTTTAAACTTATCCTCAGATCAAAGTTCCCCTTTCCCGATCCTTGTCGTCGAAGTGTTAGTAAATGATTAAAAAATAACAAATCCAATATTGACGAAGTTCTAACATTAGAAATGTTTCAACATTAGCTGTATCCATACGCTAATACAATG
>NW_013690449.1:0-943 GCF_000517525.1 Limulus polyphemus | reverse complement strand
GTCAGCTATACGTGAATAGTTGTAGCCCCCCCTCCCCTCCCCCCCCACCCACACACACACAGTGGTACAGCGGAAAGCCCGTAGGCTTATAACGCTAAAAACCGGGTTTCAATACCTGTGGTGGGCAGAGCACAGACAGTTCATTGTGCTTAACTACAAACAAACAAAAGAGTTCTAATTAAAACTCTATGTCATTACGTCACCACTGATCACAAAACCTTCTAAGTTGTAAACTAGAGGGCGCAACAATCTCACATTCTTAGTCGTGATAACCCTTAACTACAGGGTTCGTTTCTTGCAAACTAAAATCTGAAAGTAGTTTTTCTATTTCTATTTATTTTTAACGATTATATAATGTTTTAAATTCCATAAGAAATACATACATCTAGAATTATTTATCAACCAGTGAAACACGTTAGGTTCGAAATATGTTCCAGAACGTGCGTATTAGGACAGAAACTTTCTTTTGTTGAAGAAGCAAAACAATTACAGATTTTAAAAAACGGATATCTGTGAAACAGACAACAGAAGATTACTCTATAACATACAGGTGTGAAACAGAGAACAGAAGATTACTCTATAACATACAGGTGTGAAACAGAGAACAGAAGATTACTCTATAACATACAGGTGTGAAACAGACAACAGAATATTACTCTAAAACAACCAGGAGTGAGCCTGACAATAGAAGGTTACTGTAAAACAACCAGGAGTGAACCTGGCAACAGAAAGTCACTCTAAAACAACCAGAAGTGAATCTGACAATAGAATGTTATTCTAAAACAACCAGGAGTGAACCTGACAATAGAATGTTACTCTAAAGCAACCAGGAGTGAACCTGACAACAAAAGGCTACTCTAAAACAACCAGGAGTGAACCTGACAATAGAATGTTACTCTAAGACAACCAGGGGTGAATCTGACAATAGAATGTTACTCTAAAA
>NW_013690448.1:0-943 GCF_000517525.1 Limulus polyphemus | reverse complement strand
CCTCTATATCAGATTTATCTTTGGTGTAGAAACCTGCTATATTAGATTTATCTTCTTGTAGAAACCTGCTATATCAGATTTATCTTTGGTGTAGAAACCTCTATATCAGATTTATCTTTGGTGTAGAAACCTGCTATATCAGATTTATCTTTGGTATAGAAACCTCTATATCAGATTTATCTTTGGTGTAGAAACCTCTATATCAGTTTTATCATTCTTGTAGAAACCTGCTATATTAGATTTATCTTTGGTGTAGAAACCTGCTATATCTGTGTGTCTTTTGTATAATTTTTCAGTTACTGCCTTGGATCTGATGAAAGTCTGTATTATTTGTTTGAAACAACTTTTCCTAAAGAAATACCATATGCATGAAAGAAAGCATAGGTGCTTATGTTGTAAGCAAGTACTTATGTGACACAGATGCTTATGTTTGATACTCTCATAACTCAAGTATTAGTGTGTGGAAGAATTATTTGTGTAACACAGATGCTAATGTGTGAAGGAAATACTTATGTAACGCAGGTGCTAATGTGTGAAAGAAGTATTTGTGTAACACAGGTGCTAATGTTTAAAAGAAGAATTTGTGTTACAGGTGCTAATGTTTCATACTGATATATCACGAGCACTAATGTTTGAAAGATGTAATTATGTATTTATTTATCTTGGAAGCTAATGTCTGAAAGAAATATTTATGTGGCACAGGTGTTAAAGTCTGAAAGAAATATTTATGTAACACAGGTGTTAAAGTCTGAAAGAAATATTTATGTAACACAGGTGATAAAGTCTGAAAGAAGTATTTATGTGGCACAGGTGATAAAGTCTTAAATAAGTATTTATGTGACACTGCTCATGTTTGATATTTATGTGACACAGGTGCTAATCTGTGAAGGAAGTATTTATCTGTTGCAGGTGATAAAGTCAGAAAGAAGTATTTATGTGACAC
>NW_013690447.1:0-944 GCF_000517525.1 Limulus polyphemus | reverse complement strand
TTTGGGATTGAGTCATAGGGCACATGGTGTTTGTGTTTAGAATCAGTAGGTGTTATTTCTTGTATAATAAAAGGACACAATTCAAAGTTTCAGGCATAATTCCAACTTTTTTTTTATGATTTCTAGATATTCCTATAAAATTATATAAATAGAAATAGTTGGTATGTAAATATGACATCATTTTTTTTTTCTTGGCCAGAGTTTAATAAACTGTCGTTATGAAAATTTTAGATTTTCTTTAGTTATCAACGATAAAATGTTTTGTTTCCTAGGTAATTTCTGTAGAATAACAGGCTAGGAATGACGTTTGGTAACCTTGGTTATCCAGATGGTACTTCCATCTGACCAGCCAACTTCAAGTCAAAAATGAACAAATACGAAATAGTTTATTTTTAGTGCATTGAACACTGAGGCTTAGTTCTTAATGTTTGCTATGTATTACTGTCTTGTGGTGATGTTTAATACTAATAAACTTGAATGAAGCCGTGATATATTTTTATTCCCTTAACTAATATCTGGCCTCGGAGGCTTCGCTCGGAATGCTGTGTTGGACAGTCCTGGTATAGGTCATAGTTAATGACAGTTTGACTATGTTGGTCTCTGAGGTAATTTTTACTAAGTCCAAGAAAACAGTCAATGATTAATGATTGTTGCCATAAATGTTTAATTGATGTGTGGTATTGATTTGCTGACTCAATGTTGACTGGACTGTGCTAATACTACTTCCGGCATTCCCCTAACAATACCCAAACCAGATCTATCTCTTCACCGATGCTTCCCTCTCTAATTGAGGCACATCTCCTCATTAATGTGCTTGAACTTCTCACTGTTGATTGGTCATGTTCCCACTCCTGCCCCTACAAGTGGATCACTTGGTCATGATCCCACTCCTGCCCCTACAAGTATATCACTTGGTCATGTTCCCACTCCTGTCCCTACAAGTT
>NW_013690446.1:0-944 GCF_000517525.1 Limulus polyphemus | reverse complement strand
TTACACTAATTCATGTAGCTATTACTCTCACAAATACTAAGAATATTACACTAATTCATATAGCTATTACTCTCACCAACGCTAAGAATACTACACTAATTCATGTAGTTATTACTCTCACCAACGCTAAGAATAGTACACTAATTGATGTAACTATTACTCTCACCAACGCTAAGAATACTACACTAATTCATGTAGTTATTACTCTCACCAACGCTAAGAATATTACAGTAATTCATGTGGCTATTACTCTCACAACAATAAGAATAGTACACTAATTCATGTAACTATTACTCTCACCAACAATAAGAATAGTACACTAATTCATGTAGCTATTATTTTCTCCAACAATAAAGATACTAAAGCAATTTATCTAGCTATTACTTTCTCAAACAATAAAATAGTATAATAATTCATTTAGCTACTAATCTCTCTATCAATAAGAATTCTACACTAATTAATTTAGCTATTATCTTCTTCAACAATAAGAGTACTACACCAGTACTTGTGGCTATTACCCTCTAAAACTGTTAAAATACAACAATATTTCTTTTTGCTTTTACTTTCACCACCACCAACAATATTACACCAATTCATGTAGATATCACTCTCCCCGACACTAAGAATACTATACTAATTCATGTAGCTATTACTCTCCTCAACACTAAGAATACTATACTAATTCATGTAGCTATTACTCTCCTCAACACTAAGAATACTATACTAATTCATGTAGCTATAACTCTCTCCACGAATAAGAATAGTAGACTAATTCATGTAACTATTACTCTCACCAACAATAAGAATAGTACACTAATTCATGTAGCTATTACTCTCCCAAGCAATAAGAATACTACAGCAATTCATGTAGTTATTACTCTCACCAAAAATAACAATACTGCACTACTTCATGTATCTATTACTCTCTCCAACAATATGAATAC
>NW_013690445.1:0-944 GCF_000517525.1 Limulus polyphemus | reverse complement strand
TAAACTAACTAACTATACACTGGTAGTACGAATACTTTAACATCAAATAACACTACACTGTAAACTAACTAACTATACACTGGTAGCACGAATACTTTAACATTAGATAACACTGTAAACTAACTAACTATACACTGGTAGTACGAATACTTTAACATTAGATAACACTGTAAACTTACTAACTATACACTGGTAGTACGAATACTTTAACATCAGATAGCACTGTAAACTTACTAATTATACACTGGTAGTACGAATACTTTAACATCAGATAACACTGTAAACTTACTAATTATACACTGGTAGTACGAATACTTTAACATCAGATAACACTGTAAACTAACTAACTATACACTGGTAGCACGAATACTTTAACAACAAACAACACTAGACTCTAAATGTATTAACCAGACACGGTTAGCATGTATTTATTAGAAAATTATATTGTGACTACGAAAATAGTAAACAACGTTAGGCTCAGGTTGTTATATTACACAGTCCGTGTTACAAGGTTCAAAGTTTTCATGTAATGAAACTAATACAGATGGTGAGTATGTTATATTACACAGTCCGTGTTGCAAGGTTCAAAGTTTTCATGTAATGATACTAATACAGATGGTGAGTATGTTATATTACACAGTCCGTGTTGCAAGGTTCAAAGTTTTCATGTAATGATACTAATACAGATGGTGAGAATGTTATATTACACAGTCCGTGTTGCAAGGTTCAAAGTTTTCATGTAACGAAACTAATACAGATGGTGAGTATGTTATATTACACAGTCCGTGTTACAAGGTTCAAAGTTTTCATGTAATGAAACTAATACAGATGGTGAGTATGTTATATTACACAGTCCGTGTTGCAAGGTTATGATACACTACATTCCACGTATTCCATTACTTTATGATACACTACGTTCCACGTATTCCACTACTTTATGATAC
>NW_013690444.1:0-944 GCF_000517525.1 Limulus polyphemus | reverse complement strand
TTCTAGGTGGATAAGGAACTAAATAAGTTACAGAGAAGCCTGAATAAACTGATAACATTTCTAGGACCCTAATATAAGCCAGCACTTAACCAGCTGACTCAAGTGATGTATAAATTAGTCTTAGCTGTTGTGATAAACACTTTTAGGTGGATAATATCCACAGTAAGTAAAACAATATTATATGCCTTGTGAAGCAGCCTTTTCTGAGAAAGAGAAAATCAGTTAATTAGTTATGTATAAATGAGAGGTGATCTTATGATTGTGAGGATAAGTAGCAGGAATCGAACCAATCTACTCATTATATAACGATTACAGCAAGACTGCAGTGTTAGGGCTAAAAACAAGAAAACGTCTGAATTAGAGTATGAACCTACAGAGGACATAACATAAAATCTCACCTTACTAAAATGGATGTTTGTACACACCAACAGTGGGTATAACATAAAGTTCAAACCACTTCAAGCCAAAAGCAGACCTTCCATTTGAGGCACGTGCTCAGTCTCCTTTTTTTCAAGTTTGGAAGCTCATTTAATCTCCCTCCTCAAAACAGTTTAAATTTATGCAAGAATTTCAGATTTTACATGCTCACATCTCAATCTGACTAGGAATTAAAGTATTTGTAATCCAATACTCTTCAATGACATAATATCCTATCAATCTTCTGCAATTTTCATGCTCAAAGCACTCTGAAATCTGGGAGAATCAAGAACTGGCTCAGAGTGAAGACCAAATACCAGTTTAACATACATTTTGGGCAATAAACAGGCAGAAAACAACAACCAAAATCATTCTGAGTGCCTTCTTTACGAGAAAGTTGGATACATCATGAGTAAAGAGTCTTCTTTACGAGAAAGTTGGATACATCATGAGTAAAGAGTACCTTCTTTATGAGAAAGTTGGATACATCATGAGTAAAGAGTGCCTTCTTTACGAGAAAGTTGGAT
>NW_013690443.1:0-944 GCF_000517525.1 Limulus polyphemus | reverse complement strand
GAACACAGGAGAGAACAGGTTAGATAGTTTTGAGGCATGACGATATGAACACAGGAGAGAACAGGTTATATAGTTTTTGAGGCATGACAATATTAACACAGGAGAGAACAGGTTAGACTCTATTTTGAGGCATGACGATACTAACACAGGAGAGAACAGGTTATATAGTTTTGATGCATGACGATATTAACACAGGAAAGAACAGGTTATATAGTTTTGATGCATGTTTTAAAATATGTAAAATTACTCTCCTATGTACCACTACAAGTCCTGAAAAATTTTAAACATTGTACCACCACAGTAATAATATACAACAATATAACTTTTGAAAGGCCAGCTCACATTAAATCTGAAATTTACGGTCCACTTTGTAGATATAAAAACTACTTTTCGCCTCTAGCGTACAGAAAGGCCATATACTCATATTGAGGCTAAATGTAACTTTGTATTAATGAATCACGTATGTGTAAAATTTATTACACTTTTAAAAAACTTCAATGTGTAAAACAGATTGAGCTTGCCTATTAGCAATGCCATTCATCGATTTAACATTTAAAGTTCTATTTTTTTAAATAAATATAACCCATTAGCAGAAATTCTGAACGATTGGGAGAGGATAGTTTCGGCCTAACTCCGATTGGGAGAGGATAGTTTCGGCCTAACTCCGATTGGGAGGGGATAGTTTCGGCCTAACTCCGATTGGGAGAGGATAGTTTCGGCCTAACTCCGATTGGGAGAGGATAGTTTCGGCCTAACTCTTACAATTTTATAGTGATTGGACTTATATACAGACATCCTAAATAACATTTCGATAAAAACCTAGAAAGTGTACTAATGAAAAATTGGATAAGTGCTAGTTTTGTCTAGCTTCTATAAATTAACGCTAATAAGGCCTAGCTTCTATAAATTAACGCTGATAAGGCCTAGCTTTTATATATTTATAC
>NW_013690442.1:0-944 GCF_000517525.1 Limulus polyphemus | reverse complement strand
GTGACAACACAGCATCAATATTGCCCGGTTTGAGCTGTTACTGAGGGTATATAAATAACGGTAGAAAATGAAGAGGAAACGTAAAGTCCGTGCACTTACGCGTGTTTTCTGCACCTTGTAATGCGGCAACTTGTGGAGTGCTGTTGCCCAAAACAACCTGTTAAATAAACAGAAACTGTTTACCCATTAAAATTCTATATTAAGCCTGAACATGATAATATTTCTTTCTTTATAAACTTGAATTCAGTAGCCGTACTTTACTTACACAGGTGAAATAAATAGTTGTTCTGGATTAATAACAAGTCTTATGATATCAAGAATTATCTGTCCTTCTATATATATATATGTTTGTTTGCCATTACCTGCTGTCTTAAATACTCGTTCTCCATCCTCAGCAGCCGAACTTCTCTCTTTAGGCTTAGGATCATCTGTTCTCTTGGATCCTGTAAAATCAGTATATCGTCTGTAAAAAGTTGTCACAACATAACTACTTGTCCAATACAAACATGAAGAGTGTGTTTATAACATTATGATATAAGACATGTAACACTAGTCAGTTTATAACATTATGATATAAGACATGTAACTCTAGTCAGTATACAATATTATGATATAAGACACGTAACACTAGTCAGTTTACATCTTATGATATAAGACATGTAACACTAGTCAGTTTACATTATGATATAAGACATGTAACACTAGTCAGTTTACAATATGATATAAGACATGTAACACTAGTCAGTTTATAACATTATGATATAAGACATGTAACACTAGTCAGTTTATAACATTATGATATAACACATATAACACTAGTCAGTTTATAACATTATAATATAAGACATGTAACTCTAGTCAGTTTATAACATTATGATATAAGACATGTAACACTAGTCGGTTTATAACATTATGATATAAAACATGTAACACTAGTCAGTTTA
>NW_013690441.1:0-944 GCF_000517525.1 Limulus polyphemus | reverse complement strand
AACCTGTACAACAGTCCCGACTGTTGTACAGGTTGTTCTGTGGAGTTTTGCAAAACTCCACAGAACAACCTGAACAACAGTCAACAACCTGTACAACAGTCACCAAACTCCACAGAACTTCTGTGGAGTTTTGCAACTATTGTACAGGTAGTTCTGTGGAGTTTTGCAACTATTGTACACATTGTTCTGTGGAGTTTTGCAACTATTGAACACATTGGTTGTGTACAATAGTCGCAAAACTCCACAGGGCAACCTGTACAACAGTCGCAAAACTCCACAGAACAACCTGTATAACAGTCGCAAAACTCCACAGAACAACCTGAACAACAGTCGCAAAACTCCACAGAACAACCTGTACAATAGTCACAAAACTCCACAGAACAACTTGTTCAATAGTTGCAAAACTCCACAGAACAACCTGTACAACAGTCACAAAACTCCACAGAACAACCTGTACAACAGTCGCAAAACTCCACAGAACAACCTGTACAATAGTCACAAAACTCCACAGAACAACCTGTACAATAATTGCAAAACTCCACAGAACAACCTGTACAATAGTGCAAAACTCCACAGAACAACCTGTACAATAGTCGCAAAACTCCACAGAACAACCTGTACAATAGTCGCAAAACTCCACAGAACAACCTGTACAATAGTCACAAAACTCCGCAGAACAACCTGTACAATAGTCACAAAATTCCGCAGAACAACCTGTACAATAGTCACAAAACTCCACAGAACAACCTGTACAATAGTCACAAAACTCCACAGAACAACCTGTACAATAGTCACAAAACTCCACAGAACAACCTGTACAATAATTGCAAAACTCCACAGAACAACCTGTACAACAGTCGCAAAACTCAACAGAACAACCTATACAACAGTCACAAAACTCCACAGACAACCTGTACAACAGTCATAAAACTCCACAGAACAAT
>NW_013690440.1:0-944 GCF_000517525.1 Limulus polyphemus | reverse complement strand
TTTCCTATGTTGATTGGATGTTGCAAATATTCATAAACATATTCCAATCCTTTGATAGATTGCTTAGGCAGAGTATTCATGATGAAACTAAGTTGAATGGATGGCAAATACATGTTGTAGAAACACAAATGTAGTGGACGACGTTTCGAAAATCTTCTTGAAGACGAAAGGCAGGTACAATCTACACACAGCATTCGTTCTTCAACCCGAAGATAGCATGTACACATTTATGTATGGAATACTAGTAAGGTAGCCTATCATTTAAAACAGATGATACAGACTGATTTGGGACTTTATGTTAACGATTGGTAACCTGAGGACTTATAGGATAAGGTTTTACTCCACTATAAAAATGGGGTACTTCCATAATTCTTTCTTTTGATTTTTGGCTCTAGTGCTCTTGCCATCAACCAGACAATACTCACACATACAAAACGTAACCAACAACTTGGTAGCTTATACAATGTTACATGTATATATATGTGAATAAAGGTATTGCTTGTTTGTCCTCTTACTCTTCTTTCCTACATTTTTTGTCAGCTTTAAACTTTTCTGTTGGATATCATCGCACTCGAATAACACACTAGTCACGCATTTATCATTCCTTTATTTTAACTTAAGAAATCAACGAGCACTTAAATCCTTATTCAGCTTTAACCTCCATACGCAAAGAATTAAAGCTGCTTTTATCGTTGTTCAAAATAAACTGAAATCCTGATGGAAAAAAGTATATAATATTCTTAGAAACTCCTCATCATTTCTATTGGTTGTTTACAACGATGAATTTCGGCCGGTTCTGATTATCAGCATAACATTTTTACACCACATTATAAATATTAAACATAGTACTGAAGTATAATTTTCACATTACTATGTTGTAAATCATAAATTTGTTTTAAAAATAACGGTGACGAGGGATGACATGTACTCTTTCTGCGGGTATA
>NW_013690439.1:0-944 GCF_000517525.1 Limulus polyphemus | reverse complement strand
ATTGAGTAGTTACCTATTTTCATGACATTAATTAATTTAATCATAATATTGATCAACCAGTTATTTTGCCTTACACTGTATATAGTTAATAACATTAATTTATACATGTTTCACAAACAATTCACAATTCTGATATGTTCGAAAAAATAAAATATTGTAAAAAATAAAGGAAAGACTATTTTTCTAGTAATTATGAACAATGTTTTCAGCCTTGAGCCTTTAAACATGAAGAACCTAATTATCAGAAATGTTACAATTACAAGCAAGTAACAAGTGTATATGTCGGTATTTATATTATTTTATTTATTTTTATTTCACATCTATTTTACTTATGTAAGTAACATATATATGTATAATGTATTGTCCCTAATTAATGCACTCTCTCTCTAGACATTGCACCCCCAGTCTCAGAGATCAGCAGTTACTACTGATAACTGATATATGTCACACAGGCCACGATTTCCCACCTTTTCTTTGTTGTAGTAGCAAACTTTAAAGACGCTTTAGTGGTGCCGAACAAAGGAGGTTACTTGGTACGTGGCAGGACTGCTTCATGGGAGCTTTTGACACTTATAAACAATGATTACCATATTTACTGAGATAGTGAGCACTGATGTTTGTAGCAAAGTTAGAAATAAATAGGCTATGTTTGCTACCACTTATAGTTATATTTTTTTATAATTGAGGTGTTATCATATGACTCAATTAGTCTCTAATTAGCACCCCCCTTTGTAGTTTGCAATGTCCCCGGGGGCGATTAATTAGGGGCAATATGGTATATATATATATATATTTACTTCACAGGTGTAACTAATGTGTATAAATGGATATATATTATTTTTCTTCACAGGTATAGATAACAAGGGTATATATGATTATGTATATTTACTTCACAGGTATAAATATCAAATGTATATATGGTTATGTATATTTACTTCATAGGT
>NW_013690438.1:0-944 GCF_000517525.1 Limulus polyphemus | reverse complement strand
TGTTATCACATGAAACACATGAAACACAGATAAATGACTTTCCAAAGTGGTAGTATGACGTCACAGCTATGCGAACCAATAAGCTTTGAGAATAGAAAAAGTCAAAAAAAATTATAATAACGTAGTGACATTCGCGTATGATAGAATTAAAAGAATGCTTTATATAACGTTTTATAAACATTAAATTAAAGTAACAAATTAAGGTAAATAAACCTATTATTATCTACGAATATACAGTTTCTTTTAGTCAAGCGTAAAGCTCCAGAATGGGCTTTCAACACTCTGTCCACCAGGTGGATCGCGCCCCAGATTCTAATGTTATAATGTTGGGAATGTGTGGGATAACATTATAACACTTGGTGTTTTTTGAAACGCTGCAACATCAAAGTGTGTGTGGCCATTCCTACTTCGTGTTTTACTTCACAGAAAATTCACCTGGGTTACAAATTTAGCCCAGTTCCGTAGAAAATAAATGAAAATAGATTCTCTATTCGAAGATTAATAGAATCCCCCCCCCCTTTTAAAACTACAATGTTTTTGAATGACAGTAAAAACAGACGTTAATACACTAAATATGAGTGATTTCACTGTCTATGCATTTAATAAACTATTACCCACAATGCACCAGGACTTATTGAAGGGTATTTTGCATATATCTAAACCACCACCTTTATACATTAAGATATTGTACAACTTCAACATAGCGACACAGCACCGATAAACAAAATAGATACACTTGTGTTGAAGATTATTTAAAACGGAGATGCTCCATCTGGTGGACAAATCAATTCATTGACAAAGAGAAGCGTGTGAGGTTAGAAGATCGAAATGATTCCGTTCTTCGTATCTTAAATGTGTCCACTTCAATCCAAAGATAAGGTTCGACTCATAAATCCAGCTTTATTGTTTTTGTTTGTTTTGAATTTTCTCGCAAAGCTACACGA
>NW_013690437.1:0-944 GCF_000517525.1 Limulus polyphemus | reverse complement strand
GTTGCTTATACAGCAAGTATATAATCTAATATTATATAATGTTATATTATGTGTTGCTTATACAGCAAGTATATAATCTATATGATATCATGTTATATGACGTGTTGCTTATACAGCAAGTATGTAAACTATATGATATAACGTTATTTGACGCGTTGCTTATACAGGAAGTATATAAACTATATGATATAATGTTATATGACGCGTTGCTTATACAGCAAGTATATAATCTATGTGATATAATGTTATATGACGTGTTGTTTATACAGCAAGTATATAAACTATATGATATAACGTTATGTGACGTGTTGCTTATACAGCAAGTATATAAACTATATGATATAATGTTATATGACGTGTTGCTTGTACAGCAAGTATATAATCTATATTATATAATGTTGTATTATGTGTTGCTTATACAGCAAGTATATAAACTATATGATATAACGTTATATTATGTGTTGCTTATACAGCAAGTATGTAAACTATATGATATAACGTTATTTGACGCGTTGCTTATACAGCAAGTATATAAACTATATGATATAATGTTATATTATGTGTTGCTTATACAGCAAGTATGTAAACTATATGATATAACGTTATGTGACGTGTTGCTTATACAGCAAGTATATAAACTATTTGATATAACGTTAATGATATAATGTTATATGACGTGTTGCTTATACAGCAAGTATAGTTTATATATGATATAATGTTATATGACGTGTTGCTTACACAGCAAGTATATAATCTATGTGATATAATGTTATATGACGTGTTGTTTATACAGCAAGTATATAAACTATATGATATAACGTTATATGACGCGTTGCTTATATAGCAAGTATATAAACTATATGATATAATGTTGTATTACGTGTTGCTTATACAGCAAGTATGTAAACTATATGATATAACGTTATTTGACGCGTTGCTTATAC
>NW_013690436.1:0-944 GCF_000517525.1 Limulus polyphemus | reverse complement strand
TATGAACACAGAACAAGAACAGGTAACATCTAAAGCAATTATATGAAAATAAACTACCAATACTCTTTCAATTCTCCTCCCACTTTCATCAAATGAAGATAGTATAATATTACACTACCAATCTTCCCCTCCCACTTTCATCAAATGAAGATAGTATAATATTACACTACCAATCTTCCCCCCTCCCACTTTCATCAAATGAAGATAGTATAATATTACACTACCAATCTTCCCCTCCAACTTTCATCAAATGAAGATAGTATAATATTACACTACCAATCTTCCCCTCCCACTTTCATCAAATGAAGATAGTATAATATTACACTACCAATCTTCCCCCTCCCACTTTCATCAAATGAAGATAGTATAATATTACACTACCAATCTTCCCCTCCAACTTTCATCAAATGAAGATAGTATAATATTACACTACCAATCTTCCCCTCCCACTTTCATCAAATGAAGATAGTATAATATTACACTACCAATCTTCCCCCTCCCAATTTCGTCAAATGATGATAGTATAATATTACACAACCAATCTTCCCCCTCCCACGTTCATGACGAAATTAGAATTATCACCCACAGTAAACTATGTGATGTTTAGCTATAGAAAATACAGATTCAGCACTCACTTGCTAACTTCCTCTACGTCATATCCGGCACGGATTGCCTCAAAGTTTGACGGTAAAGCAGCTGACAGCATTAGTTTCGGTTTCTTAGAAATATGTGCTTCACCGCTAAAGGCTTCTTTCAAATCCTGGAACAAAGGTAGACATGATAATTGATACTAGTTCTAGCTGAAAGATTTAAATCACTTGGTTCTAGATTAGATAAGGCTTAACTCGACAATCATGGAACAGAAATATAGGTAACAATTATACTGTTAAAATATTTGAATCACTTGGTTCTAGATCAGATAAGGCTTAACTCGACAATCATGG
>NW_013690435.1:0-944 GCF_000517525.1 Limulus polyphemus | reverse complement strand
ACCTACTAACATAACATTTTGTTACTCTTGTATATGTACGTCTATTGAGAGTGTGAACATTTTGTTACAGTCTGTAAATGATTTAGGACTTAAGTCCTTCAGCAACATATCTAAGACTTTATAAGACTCTACAAGAACTGTGAATAGATATGTTTTGCAGCATGAATAAACAACTCACCAAATACTTCAAGGAAGTTAGCATAATAGTTAGTGATTCTTTATCTACTAGTAAAGGATTTCATTAGGTCTTCGGCACAATGACTAAAACATCCTCACTAACAAGGATACAAGTAGACACAATGTTAACAAATAAACTATGTGCTATCTGTTACTTCATGACAATCCTCTCAACTTGGAAAAATGAATAAGGCATTTTTGTTCATACTTTAATTGTGTTAACTATTTTAAAGCTAGTTATCATTAACAGTGAAAGCAGTGTTTATTTGGAAATTTATGTAGACAACAATTTTTAATATACACTCTGGTAGCTGCAATTAACCAGGACAGTAAGCTAATACCAACCACTAGAAGTACTACAGCATAGTCACCGAGCTAGTAAACAAACACCAACCACTAGTGGTACTACGGCAGAGTCATCGCGCTAGTATACTAACACCAACCACTAGAGGTACTATAGCAGAGTTACCGAGCTTGTAAACAAACACCAACCACTATAGGTACTGTAAAAGAGTTACCGAGCCAGTAAACAAACACCAACCACTAGTGCTACTATAACAGAGTTAATGAGCTAGCAAACTAATACCAACCACTAGAAGTACTACGGCAGAGTCACCGAGCTTGTAAACAAACACCAACCACTAGTGGTACTACGGCAGAGTCATCGAGCTAGTATACTAACACCAACCACTAGTAGTACTACGGCAGAGTCATCGAGCTAGTATACTAACACCAACCACTTGTGGTACTACAGCAGAGTTACCGAA
>NW_013690434.1:0-945 GCF_000517525.1 Limulus polyphemus | reverse complement strand
CAGAGACATCCTTTAGATTGTTGTTGACCATGGTCAGAGACATCCTTTAGATTAGTGCCGACTATAGGAAGAGATACTATTTAGAATATTGTACACCGACTAAATCAAGTTAATGAGTATTTATATAGATTAATACGATTTCTTGGATTCAACTTTTTATAAAGATTTTGAAAAGGTATAAGGTTTATCTCTTAGTGACTTCATCTGCAGTAAATAACTTCAAGCAGTGAATTTCACTTCTGATATTTATTGTATTAGACAGAAAATGCTGTATCACTATATAAAAAAGTGCAGTTTGGGCGTTAGATATTATGGAAATACATAGTGTTTTTATTGGCACTATATATATTTATTGAAATACCCCAACTGCTGGTGGCTCCCTCTTTTAACCAAGTTACAAGTTCTCGTACATGAATCAAGCTGTTATTGATTTACCACTGGTCATAGTAACGCTGCATACTTTACGTTGGCAAGAAAGAAAAATGAGCATCCTTTGGGTCTTTTACGAAATGATTTTATCTCGATATTCCTTTGTTTCAGTTCAGCGTAAACACGTTTATAACTAAGATATATCCATATGGATTCGTATACTGACAACGTAAGTTTAGGTTTATCAGAACAAACGCAAAGAATTATAGAAGAAACAAGCACGTGCGTAGTCGAGGATACAACAGCTGTTAAAGAAAGAACACATTTGGTGGGAAGTATGAAGTGTTACATTTAATCCACTAGACAACGGAAAACACGACCAATTTAATTTATTAGCATTAAAAACAACAACGAAGAAACTGAATCATTTCTAAAACTTCGAGTCTTAGCAGCAAGGATAAAACTGAAAGATAGGACTAAACATGTAGGATATCATGTAGATGATAACCTGAAGGTTATGTAGATAATAACCTGAAGTACATGTAGTTTATAACCTGAAGTGTATGTAGTTTATAA
>NW_013690433.1:0-945 GCF_000517525.1 Limulus polyphemus | reverse complement strand
GGCAAGTTTGTGGGTTTATAACGCTAAAACTCGGGTTTCAATACTCGCGGTGGACAGAGTACAGATAACCCATTGTGTAACTATATGATAAAAAATATAATTTTCGCAAGGCAATATAGACTCGTAGACAGTTTAAATGGAATCATAGGAATTAAGTCCAGTCTATATGTTAAATACAACAAACAAAATATTTATTTTATATCCTGTTTGTTTGTTTGTTTTTAATTATGCCCAAAGCTACAAAAGTGCTATCTGTGCTCTGCCCACCACGGGTATCGAAACCCGATTTTATATCCTAAGAATATCAGATGCTTACGTTTTATTTCCTACTTAATGTTCACAATGTATATTTATATTGAAAATATATTTTGTAATAATTTATACCTATCGGTATAAATAACCTCTGTATGCCCCAGAACAAAGTATTTTAGTGTTTCTGCAGCTATGAAATGTCTAGAAACCATCATATTTCTATCACGTCTGTGTTTCGAGTAAGAAAATGTTGTTTTACCAAAATCTAACTCATTAGAAGATTCTACTGATTACGAAACATCTGGGAACCTATATCACGTACATGTAGTCCAGTGAACCTATATCAGTACATGTAGTCCAGTGAACCTATATCACGTACATGTAGTCCAGTGAACCTATATCACGTACATGTAGTCCAGTGAACCTATATCACGTACATGTAGTCCAGTGAACCTATATCACGTACATGTAGTCCAGTGAACCTATATCAAGTACATGTAGTCCAGTGAACCTATATCACGTACATGTAGTCCAGTGAACCTATATCACGTACATGTAGTCCAGTGAACCTATATCACATACATGTACTGAGAGACTGTATTCCAGTGAACCTGTAGCAAGTGCATGTATTGAGAGACTGTTGTCTAGTGAACCTTTATCACGTACATGTATTGAGAGACTGTATTCCAGTGA
>NW_013690432.1:0-945 GCF_000517525.1 Limulus polyphemus | reverse complement strand
GTCTTATACACCGAAAAATACGGTACTTAAACTAGATTACAACAATGAATACTTAAACTAGATTACAACAATGAACACATAAACTAGATGAGTATATGAATACTTAAACTGGATGAATAAATTAATATCTAAACAGGATTACAACAATGAACACTTAAACTAGATGAGTATATGAATACTTAAACTGGATGAATAAATTAATATCTAAACAGGATTACAACAATGAACATTTAAACTAGATTACAACAATGAACATTTAAACTAGATTACAACGATGAACATTTAAACAAGATGAATAAATTATAATCAACACTATAATTAATAATGAACACTTAAACTGCATAAATAAATGAATATTTAAACTAGATTACAACAATGAATACTTAAACTACATGAATAAATGAATATTTAAACTATATTACAACATGGAACATTTAAACTAGATTACAACAATGAATACTTAAACTACATGAATAAATGAATATTTAAACTACATGAATAAATGAATATTTAAACTATATTACAACATGGAACATTTAAACTAGATTACAACAATGAATACTTAAACTACATGAATAAATGAATATTCAAACTATATTACAACATGGAACATTTAAACTAGATTACAACAATGAATACTTAAACTACATGAATAAATGAATATTTAAACTATATTACAACATGGAACATTTAAACTAGATTACAACAATGATCATTTAAACTATATTACAACAAGGAACATTTAAACTATATTACAACAAGGAACATTTAAACTAGATTACAACAATGAACATTTAAACTAGATTATAACAATGAACACTTAAACTAAATGAACAGTTAAACTAGACTAACAATGAACACTTAAACTAAATGAACAGTTAAACTACATTATAATAATGAACACTTAAACTAAATGAATAGTTAAACTAGATTATAACAATGAAC
>NW_013690431.1:0-945 GCF_000517525.1 Limulus polyphemus | reverse complement strand
CATTGGCATTTCATTTCTAGGTTGCCATGTATCTTTGCTTAGTCCTGTCATGGATATTTATCAATGGAAAATGACATACATATTGGCCAGCTAGAGGCTGGCTAGATGGTATTACCATACTATGCCGGACTGCCACTCATGAACTCTCATGGGTAAAGCATAAGGGTATCCTGCCCATTCCTGCTGATCATTAGGTTGAATAAATTTGGGTTGGTTTGCCCTTAAACATTTAGGGAATTTGATTTCCCTATTGCACTGTTTCCAGAGCACTGTTCCTCAGGGCTTCCCAATGTGCATTCCCCCAGATTCTACTAGTGGAGATAGGGAGTCCTTGCCACACCCTGTTTCCAGTTGTTGGGGTGGTGGACAGAGGCTTTTCCTCAAGAGTGTTAGAGTGAATTCCTCCACTCTTGGAGAAGAGGGTGAAGTTGGGGACACTCCTACCCTGGTTCCTGGATGTTTTTTCTCAGATATCTGTAAGAGAGGTACTAGCCTACATGGGAGCCTACTCGTAATATAAGATCATATTTGATGCTCAGCTATCTGGTTGGGTTGAGCATGGCCCTTCTTTTCGATCAATATTGGTTCAGTACATTGAAGAAGGTCTGGTGTCTCCTCATAATTCCAAATGGAGAGTGGTCCTATACTGGGTCCTTGATTGAGCACAATTTGTTCCCTGTCCTCCCTGTAATTCCAGGGGCAAGTGAGGATACGTGTTCATCATTCCAGATCAGATGAGTTTTGTTTCCTTTGGTTGAGTAAGGCATCACAATCCCATCATTCCAAGTCTGGGGCATTGGTTTTTGGTTGAGGAGAAGGTTTGTTTCTTTCAGTGTTGTTTACCTTCTCATGGAGATTCTGGTGGCTCAGAAGACATCACTCTGGCTACAGGTTGGAATCCACTCATAAGTGTGTGTGTGTATATATATATATATATATATATAG
>NW_013690430.1:0-945 GCF_000517525.1 Limulus polyphemus | reverse complement strand
CAGTGATTCAAGTTTAATTAATCTCAGACTACTCGTGAAATATTCATGAATATTTCACGAGTAGTCTGAGATTAATTAAACTTGAATCACTGATGAATATTTCACGATTAGTCTGATATTAATTAAACTTGAATCACTGATGAATATTTCACGAGTAATCTGAGATTATTAAATTTGAATCACTGATGAATATTTCACGAGTAATCTGAGATTATCAAACTTGAATCACTGATCAGTGATTCAAGTTTAATTAATCTAGGATTACTCGTGAAATATTCATCAAAAAGTTTCCTTGAGCACGTGACTTTGACAAAAACATGCAGGAATCATGACTAATTTTACTGTGAACTTTATTGAACTAATACAAATTAAAATAATGTCCTTAAAGAATTTCTGTCGCACGAGACCATATTTAAAATTATGTGAAATACGCTAAGAATGTAATGCGAATGTGATTGGTCACAAACTTTAACGGATACCACTTATGAGTTTGAAAGTGGTATCCGTTAAAGTAAGTTAATAAGAGTATGAGCTTTGAAAGTGGTATCCGTTAAATAAGTTAATAAGAGTATGACTTTGAGAGTGGTATCCGTTAAAGTTAGTTAATAAAAGTATGACTTTGAGCTCTTATTAACTTACTTTAACGGATACCACTTTCAAACTCATACTCTTATTAACTTACTTTAGCGGATACCACTTTCAAAGTCATACTCTTATTAACTTACTCTGAGACGTTTCATTATATTTATTGTAACTGTAGAACTACAAGATCTAACTTTATTGTCGTACCTCAGAAACCATATGACCAAACTTTATCGTATCGTACTCTACAGAACCATATGACAACCTCCGTTGCAACTCTGGAATCATATGATCAAACTTTATCTTATCGTACTGTATTCTACAGAACCATATGACAACCTCCGTTGTAACTCTGGAATCATA
>NW_013690429.1:0-945 GCF_000517525.1 Limulus polyphemus | reverse complement strand
ATATATATATATATATAATTTTGAATGAATAACACTGTTTTCAAAAACCTTTGCATAGTAATAATTTCAAGTGATGAAGACTGTTTGTCTTAAATTGGAACAATTCGTTCCTCTTATTTTTTCCTTTCTATATTCAGGATTTGTCATCCCTATAACCAAACTTCCTTGTTTATATTTTTGTATTTCAATCTACTAACTACCACGTATAAAACTTAACTTAATGTTTTAAATATAGAACTATATTCTTACTGTAATAGATAGGAAGCAACAATAAAAATTATATTATACATCAGTTAATTATATGTCAATCTTAAATACTAACTGATATAAACATACCGCCAATGTTTGATTTTAGTCAGATCATATAATACATGATTTTATAGATGTTAAATCATTTATGAGCAACTTAAAACTAAATATATTCTAAACTATTTCATATTATTTGATTTAGTTATCGTATCTAGCTGTAAATTGATGGTTCGTGTCCTGTTGGTCTAAAAATACGCAATGAATGATCGATATTAACTTTCAATCAAAGCCAATTCCTAATTAAGTTTTACTTATCAGTAATATCTGTAATTCAAAAGAGTAAAAAGGCTTTAGGGGTAAATAGTAGGATAGTTGTTGGTCAGAATGTTGCCTATTAATAGTCCGTCTGTACGGAAAGGGATAAGGGAACTAAGATAGTTGTTGGTCAGAATGTTGCCTATTAATAGTCCGTCTGTACGGAAAGGGATAAGGTAACTATGAAAAACCAATTGTTGTGTACTTGTATTAACAGTCCGTCTGTACGGAAAGGGATAAGGGAACTATGAGAAAAATAATTGTTGTGTACTTGTATTAACAGTCCGTCTGTACGGAAAGGGATAAGGGAACTATAAAAAAAACAATTGTTGTGTACTTGTATTAACAGTCCGTCTGTACGGAAAGGGATAAGGGAACTAT
>NW_013690428.1:0-945 GCF_000517525.1 Limulus polyphemus | reverse complement strand
AATAAACGCTGACAAACATTCAAAAAGTCTAAATACCAGCTTACTGTTCTTCCACTGTGACAAACATTCAAAAAGGTCTAAATACCAGCGTGACAAACATTCAAAAACTCTAAATACCAGCTTATGTTCTTCCAATGGAAGAACAGTAAGCTGGTATTTAAGAGTTTTTATAATGGTTTCATGTTCTCTTAATAATTATATATATACTGACCTGTCATAAACATAGAACTGAGTGATAAGTATCAAAAGAATTATATTCAACAGTACATCATTCTTACAACAGAAGGATGAAAACGTTTTAACAAATATAAAAATTCGTAAATATAATGTTAGAATTACCAGAACAGTAAACAATATACTAACAGTTTTTTCCTTTGTTAATCTTAGTAAAGTATGATGAATTTAAAATTTAAGAAACAAATAAAAAAAATAAAGTGACAAGACCAAGTTCATCTTATCTTGCTTTTAAAAACTCGAAAATTTGTTTTACTTCTGAGACAAAAAACAAACAAACAATAAATAAAAGCGTCTGACAATCAGTCAGTTTTAAAGGTCAAGTTCAATCTCTGAATCAACTGAGTAAAAACCTCACAGTCATTGTTAAAAGTTTGAACTTCGTTCTGCCTTCACGAGGGTTAGAGTACGAACACGAAATTTAAGAGGATTTAAACTTTGAAGGGCTCGTGAAGACAAATGACACTACAACGTAAAACCTATAGCCAAAAATAAATAAATAAAAATATAAAAGAAAGGAAAGAAGAAAAAGATAGTTCAAAATATGATTACTTTTTAGGCTTAGAACACTACAACTTCATGTGGTAATTTTTGGCCTTCACTCTAACGTTGTGAAGGTAAAATTATCCTTCCCTTTCAATACTGTACTAAAATAGCTCCGATTATCATTATTTACGATAGTTAAATACGGCCCGGCATGGCCAGGTGATT
>NW_013690427.1:0-945 GCF_000517525.1 Limulus polyphemus | reverse complement strand
ACTAGGGTTATGGTCAAATGATTATGGTGTTTTTAAAGAAAGAAAACCAATAAGATCTTGTAACAGAGTCACCACGAAAGGTCAGGTCATATTCACCTTAAAATATTCTTTAGCCACCCCAACTACTTGATTAACACGTTAGTTATGTACGTATCTTGATGGAAAAGCCCCCACATCTCTCTAGTATCCCGTTTAGCCCATCTCAGTCCCCAGAGGTACGAGTGTAATAAGGAAACAGGTTTGATTTTTTTGTTTGTATCTTTACATATAACTTGGTAGCTGTTCACTTCACTGAACGTATGGAGGGCATTAACCAAATAGAACCTGATATGAAAGTACCACTAAACGAATTTGATGGAAAAGTTAAACAGGTTTGATTTTTTTGTTTGTATCTTTACATATAACTTGGTAGCTGTTCACTTCACTGAACGTATGGAGAGAAGAGGAGGGCATTAACCAAATAGAACCTGATATGAAAGTACCACTAAACGAATTTGATGGAAAAGTTTGCAATTCAAGTGATCCTCAATATCAGCTAAGTACTGTAAAATCAAAAAACTTCATATCTATTATTTGTTGTTTACTTAAGTGGATTTAATATACTCATCTTATTACCATTTATAATATTTCAACAAAATTTACCCATTAAAAAATGCATGATTTGCCACGAACAGAATTGAATAAAACCATCTTAATTAAAAATTGTTGACACAGTTAGCACACCAATGTTACAAAATGACCACTTGTGTTGTTTTTTTTAATCGAGTTATAGTATTAGCATTCAAAAAATAACCATTTTAACAGTTTTTATACACAAGCAGAAATTTCTAGGACGTTAAGGCTACTGAAAACAGTTTTTTTTGGTAGAAACCTGAAAACTTAATATACAAGTCGTTTTACATTTGTATTTTATTAGTTTCTCCACCAAAATTTTTTCTCTTTGAT
>NW_013690426.1:0-945 GCF_000517525.1 Limulus polyphemus | reverse complement strand
AAATATCGTAAATTGACTAACATATCGGCATATATTTAAATACTAAATTCAAAGTACAATTTAACTACTGAATTTAAATTATCGGTTAACTCGGCTTCAGACTATTCGAAATTCTAATACTTAACAGTGTCCACTGAGGCGAATCGAACCCCTATTTTAGCGTTGTAAGTCCGAAGACTTACCGCTGTCCCATCGGGGGACAGGTATGAAGCAAAAATGAGACTTGGCACAATGTAGGCAAAGTGAATAACAATCTTTATTCTCAACAAAAATAGTCAAAAGTAAAGAAGTGCAATGGATAACAGACGGAACTTTTAGCTGACAAAAACAGAGGTCATGGGCGTCCGCAGGTTGGAGGTGGTGGCACTTACTCCCTGGAAAATGAGATATATAATTCTTTCTTTATTCATTCAGCATATGTATATGATTTTTTATTCACCTCACAATTTAACACTACCTGGGATAATTTCTGTGCACTTCCAAGAGAAGTTTGAATTCTCTGAAGATATTCTATTCCAGACAGAGAGAGTACAGATATTATATACAAGAACACAATACAACCATCCTTCTCAGACAACAAATGCTTGCTACATCACATACTGTGCACGTGACACCAACAAGAGAATGACCTAGATCAATAGGTAATTAGGTTAAAAGCAATCTAATCATAATCCATGTTAAAACAGCACATGGCTGGAAATGTGGTTGTTCAAAAAACTTTAATATCGGTGGTGAATATAAAATCCTTCCCTTACTAAAATTAAGAAGACAGAAAATATAAAACATATTTTGTATACCAAAAATACACAAGTTAGATTTCTCACGACTGTTGGACGAATTTAGAATAAAGTGATATTACCATGTCAATACATTGTTCTTTGGCATGATTAAACCCATTTGTTTTTGTTCAATGTTAGTTCAAAGATGGAAATATTTCAGGTTCGC
>NW_013690425.1:0-945 GCF_000517525.1 Limulus polyphemus | reverse complement strand
ATATTTAATAATTTAAATATTTAAATTATCACGATACTTAGCTTGTAAATTAAAAAAATCAAAATCTGACATAGTCATCCCGAAATTTGCTGGAAGTTCCATAAGTCGCTGTTATTTTTATGTTAACAAATACAGGTTAAGATCCTGTTAACCCTATACATAAATATCTGTTTAAAACAAAATTATTTTAAAATATTTTACTTGAACCTATTTATGTGAATTTTAACATTTTGTAGGTTGAAGTAATATTTTACTTTAAAAAAGAGGGCGTTCTAAAATCTGACTTTATTGAACAAAGAACAAAACTTTTTTCAGATCCCTTCAGTGTTCCCGCCTGCGAGTACACCAAAACCTGGTGGTAGCTCTTATTATCCACTCAATCTTGCTTATTATAATCTCATCCCCAGGCGTCCTGCGCAGGCATTCTTTGACATATGTTGATATTGTAAGTAAGTTTCTCCGAGAACCATATTTATCCCAATAAATGATTAAATATTCCAATAAGTTTGTTTAAAATAATAATGCTCTCAATGTTATTGTATTGTATGTATAAGGTGAGAGATGGTGTCGCTACCTATCAACTATTAATCTCAACATCACGAAACTTTAAAAAGTAAATAATATAAATATACATTTTCGTCAAGATTGTTTATAGGTTTTCTGATAGTGATCTGTGATATAATCACTTTAGTGTGTTACCGTATAGAAATAAACAAATCAAAACTATAATAAATTCATACATAAGTGTCTCTGTCTGAGGGTTTATAAAGCTAAAAATCGGGTTTCGATACCCACGGTGGGCAGAGCATTGTGTGGCTTAATAAAATAATAGAAAGTCCTTAATAAAATAAGCTTCTGAGGTTGATCCAACAACAAACAACTGACATCAAAGTCCTTAATAAAATAAGCTTCTGAGGTTGATCCAACAACAAACAAACAAACAAC
>NW_013690424.1:0-945 GCF_000517525.1 Limulus polyphemus | reverse complement strand
TACGTGTGTGTGTGTGAATGAGGGGAAAGACATTGACCCATATTCTATGTGAGTGTGTGATGAGGGGAAAGATGCTGACACTTATCTCTACGTGTGTGTGTGTGTGTGTGATGAGGGGAAGATGCTGATACTTATTTCTACATGTGTGTGTGATGAGGTGAAAGACACTGACACCTATATCTGCATGTTGTTTTCTTTAATTGGTCACCACAGACACTGGCTGTTTAAACTAAACCAAAAATAGGATTTATCTGAAATTAACTTTTATTTCTATTTTGCACAATATGTTGGTGCCTTATCCGTGGAAAAAATGTGTTTATTTGTGCAGCAAAACAGATCTAAGTTTTACATAAAATAACTTTTAAAGCTGTGCTCCTTTAAGTCAAAGTAAGAATATTCTGAAAACTTTATATTTTTAATCAGGATCTGTTCAATTCCGAGTGTTTCTTACAGCACAATAAAACTTTACTAGATACATATGAACCCAAGTAAGTCCATGCACTTATACATATCTAATAACATAGTAAAGTTTCTTCTGCATTCTCCTTCACACATCAATTTATCCAGTTAAAAATTTGGCAACAGTGATGTCAGATATGTGCTGGGGAGGAGGGGTATTACACTGGTTTTGCTTTCAAACTGTACCAACTCATTAAACAAAACATCACAGAAGAGAACATTATTCCAAAAATTAGAACACAATATCAGAGTGAATGACAATGTGCATCCAAAGGGCCTTGCTTGGTCAAAAATGCTAATGCAATCGCCATGGATATTTCTAAGACAAGACGGACCACACAAACTATTCGTTTGCCTTGAAGATTCCACCAGATGCATTGTATATGTAAATTCAAACCCTAATGTAATAGAAGAACAGCTTATCTTAAGGTTGTTTGTTTTGAATTTCGCGCAAAGCTACACGAGGGCTATCTGCGCTAGCAGTCC
>NW_013690423.1:0-945 GCF_000517525.1 Limulus polyphemus | reverse complement strand
CAGTCAATAAATCATTCCGTCTTCTGATAGTAAGCAGTCAATAAATCATTCCGTCTTCTGAAATGATTTATTGACTACTTACTATCAGAAGACGGAATGATTTATTGACTGCTTACTATCTGCTTGCTATCAGAAGAATGAATGATTTATTGATTACTTACTATCAGAAGACGGAATGATTTATTGACTACTTACTATCAGAAGAAGGAATGATTTATTGATTACTTACTATCAGAAGAAGGAATGATTTATTGATTACTTACTATCAGAAGACGAAATGATTTATTGACTGCTTACTATCAGAAGAAGGAATGATTTATTGGCTGCTTACAATCAGAAGAAGGAATGATTTATTGACTACTTACTATCAGAAGACGGAATGATTTATTGACTGCTTACTATCAGAAGACGGAATGATTTATTGACTGCTTACTATCAGAAGACGGAAATGATTTATTGACTGCTTACTATCAGAAGAAGGAATGATTTATTGACTGCTTACTATCAGAAGACAAAATGATTTATTGACTGCTTATAATCAGAAGAAGTCAATAAATCATTCCGTCTTCTGATAGTAAGCAGTCAATAAATCATCCCGTCTTCTGATAGTAAGTAATCAATAAATCATTCCGTCTTCTGATAGTAAGCAGTCAATAAATCATTCCGTCTTCTGATAGTAAGTAGTCAATAAATCATTCTTCTTCTGATTGTAAGCAGTCAATAAATCATTCCGTCTTCTGATAGTAAGCAGTCAATAAATTATTCCGTCTTCTGATAGTAAGTAATCAATAAATCATTCATTCTTCTGATAGCAAGCAGTCAATAAATCATTCCTTCTTCTGATTGTAAGTAGTCAATAAATCATTCCGTCTTCTGACAGTAAGCAGTCAATAAATCATCCGTCTTCTGATAGTAAGTAGTCAATAAATCATTCCTTCTTCTGAT
>NW_013690422.1:0-945 GCF_000517525.1 Limulus polyphemus | reverse complement strand
ATATTAGGGTGGTTAGTTGGATGTTTCATGTGGTACTATATTAGGGTGGTTAGTTGGATGTTTCATGTGGTACTGTATTAGGGTGGTTAGTTGGATGTTTCATGTGGTACTGTATTAAGGTGGTTAGTTGGATGGTTCATGTGGTACTATATTAGGGTGGTTAGTTGGATGTTTCATGTGGTACTGTATTAGGGTGGCTAGTTGGATGTTTCATGTGGTACTATATTAGGGTGGCTAGTTGGATGTTTCATGTGGTACTGTATTAGGGTGGTTAGTTGGATGTTTCATGTGGTACTATATTAGGGTGTTTATAAGTATACTCTCAGTGCAGTGTGTGATCTCACAACTGGTCATGGATTGTGAATGGTGGTGGATTTGAGTACATGTGTCATACCACTTTACGTTGTATCATTACTAATTAATCATCTGCACTTAGACGCTACTGATAAGATAGGATATTCCCAATACTGCTACTACAGTAAACCTTTGGAAGTTATCTAGAACGGTGAATGAATTTATTCATGTTTACACATCATTAGTCATGTTATCTGTTCATCACTATGTTTATACATCATTAGTCATGTTATCTGTTCATCACTATGTTTACACATTATTAATCATGTTATCTGTTCACCACAATGTTTACACATCATTAGTCATGTTATCTGTTCATCACAATGTTTACACATCATTGATCATGTTATCTGTTCATGACTATGTTTACACGTCGTTGATCATGTTATCTGTTCATCACAATGTTTACACATCGTTGATCATGTTATCTGTTCATCACAATGTTTATACATCATTGATCATGTTATCTGTTCACGACTATGTTTACACATCATTAATCATGTTATCTGTTCATCACAATGTTTATACATCATTGATCATATTATCTGTTCATCACTGTTTACACATCGTTGATTGTATTATCTGTTCATC
>NW_013690421.1:0-945 GCF_000517525.1 Limulus polyphemus | reverse complement strand
CATTTACTCAAATAAAAGAGGTTGTTCATATCAGTTCACCAGAAAAAAATAAAATGAGTGATTTAATACACAAACTTTTGGATAATTCAAATGATATTTCAGAATTGAAATAACATAGCAATGACCAGTCTCTGATTATATTTGTGAAAACACTTTTCCATTTAATGTGTATGCTTCAGTGGGTGATAGGATTGGGGTCATGAAAAACATGTTTTTTTGTACATTCATGAAACTGACAAAAATTATGAATTTCCCCATAATATAAAATAAATCTGTTCTCCTTATTTTCTTTCTTTGTTAATTACAAAAAATTTGGGAAGCTAAAGACCAGTGTAACATTTTTATTAAACATTTTCTCAGCAGGGTTGCACCATTCTCTCAATGTATTTGCAAGATAGATTTCTGATAACATAATACTTACATAATAATTACATCTTCTCTTTTTCTTTGTGAGTTGTGAAGCTTTGAAATATCAAAATACCAATATGGCGTTTCCCAGCAAGTAAAGAAGTGTTTTAGTAAACTTCATCAAATTTTGTGGATTTTCAGCAGCGACAAAAATTGTGAACAACCACTATAATGAATGTAGATATAAAAAAAATTTATATCTATAATATTAGCTATAGCTGTTGTAATTATTTTAGAATGGTTAATGGTGGTGTAAAATCATTAAAGCAAACGGGCCTATAGTAGCTCTCCTTTTGAGGTAAAGTTCAGAATAACCATGCTGCTTATCTACCCCTCTTGTCCACAGATGGTATACATTTTTAGTATTTTGAAAGTACCAGTTTTTTTCCCTAAGCTTTTAAAACAAAAAGGTGAAATTATCACTTGCAGTTTAATATAGTACTTTAACAAACACAAGTGTTGAGTTTCAACATGTTTCAGTATTAGGAATGCAGAGATAACCAGCTACATGCATTTGAAAAAATACTGAGTCCAATG
>NW_013690420.1:0-945 GCF_000517525.1 Limulus polyphemus | reverse complement strand
AAAACTTTTATAAGCCTAGCCTAATAATTAATAGAAAGTAAATGACAAATCTTGTAAAATTAATAGAAATACTGCAAGTGAATTCCGATTTTAACTCATTTTAACATCCTAAGTACTATAAGTGTAATAAGGAAAATGTAGGCAATGCATACTTGGTTAAAACTGGTAGCGTAACCCGATAAGCCTACTGTGGTTTTTGGAACGGCATTATTTTCCTTTTTTGAGTCAAATGGTACGTTTTTGAGTGCAGTACTAAGAAAAGCATCACATAATTGACAGGGTGGATTTAAACAACCATTTCTCACATGTAATTTTTATATTTTTCTTCCTTTTCACACTGGCAGAAATTTCAGTTAACAATGTGAAATTGCATTTTGTAACAAATATAATTGTCGGAGACGAGGTTGAGGCAACGTCACTCCTGAAGAAGAATTTACATTTATTTATTACCTAACGTCCTATCAATTAGTCCATAATGCTCACACTTGTTAGAAGCATAAAACTGTAGATTGTTTCACGTTATTAAGGTCTAGGGAGAAAGGAAACGATTGCCAGTGTACAAAAGAAAAAGATGAAAAAAAAGTACATGAAAAAAAATAGGCTGTTTAAATGCGACATAACAAGTATTTCAAATTTCTTTTATTATTGCTTGTGAAAACGTTCCGTTTGGTTGGCTAAATGTGGCAGAAAATCACTGAAAAAGAACTTAAGTAGTACCGTCAATTATGTGTTGTATAACTTTAATATACTTAAAATCGGATTATAGTAGACAGTGGTTTGTTTGTAGTTAAGCACAAATCTACCCAAAGGGCTATCTGTGCTGTGCCCACCATGGGTATCGAAATCCGGTTTCTAGCGTTGTAAGATCGCAGGCATACCGCTGTGTCACTGAGAGGCAGTAGTAGACAGTGAAATCGAATTCATTTATTATGCTTCTGTTTGTTT